>NW_006408676.1:7238358-7253268 GCF_000296735.1 Chrysochloris asiatica | reverse complement strand
TCAATCTTGTTTGATTGCTTCTGCAGTACTTTCCTGACATCTTCCTTATTTTCTTCCACCTCTTTTCAGAGCATTTGAATTTGTTTCCATATCATTCTTCTGAATTCCTCCTCAGGGAAATCCAAAGCCTGCTCTTCCTTTTCTGGAAAGCCTTTTTCTGCCTCCAGCTCATTTGTCTCAGTTACTCTTTTCTGGTTTTGGATATGTTTTCTGATCATTTGTTGTTTTCTATATCATTTTCAGTAGTTAGGTGGGTGTTTAATGCTTAAATGGATGTTTGTTTCTGTGTTGTTAAGCTTACTGAGTGTCTCCTGGTGGATATGATCAGGAGATAGGCTTCCCTTTCCTAGCAGTTGTTATTGGTTCTTGGATCAATTGTGGAACATTATGGGTATGCTTGTAGCTTGGCTATATGGCCACGATTGCTGTCTCTTGAGGAATATAGGAGAGAAAGCGCCCACCTCCAGAAAAAAAAATGTGATCAAAAGGATCAAAAACAGAAGCAATATAAAAGCAGACACAAAAACCACCACTCTAAAACAAAAATAAAACCAAAACCGACTGGCCAGTAGCCTTTGTGATGCAGGTAGTGTGCGTGCACCATAGAAACCTCTAGCATGGTGGGGTAGTCCACTCACTCAGGTCCCTCCTGTAGAGGTATGCAGATAGATATTGAGAAGCTAATGGGAGAAAGATCGTCTACTATTTTTGTCTCTGAAGGTCAGTTAGGTATCTGCATGTGCACAGTGTAATTCTCAAAATAGTTGCATTCTTTTATGTGGGGTTTTACAGAGTGTTCATATGGTTTGTCTGTCTGGCCAAACCTGCTTTTTTCTTGCTTGGTAGGCAGGTGTAAAGGGTCCCACACAAGTTAACTTTAGGGCTGGGTCCCAGAGTCAGAGCCATAAGCAGCCACCAAAGATTCAACCTGTAGGACCAATGGGGCTCTTCCTCTCTGTGCCATGGGAAAACTGTGAACTCAACTCTGGAACCTTTTGGGGGTGTGCACCCACCCACCTGAAGGTGTCCGGGCTGGGCAGAGAAGGGACAACAGAGAAGAGGAGAAAAAAAGTGTGTAGAATCTCCTCACATGTCCTTTTGCAAATGCCACTGTGCCGATTTTAGCACTGGTTCACTGTGTTAGTCAAGCTGTGGCTCCACCCTCTGAACTCAGCCCAGGCGGGGTGGCCGCAGAGGGATTCCCATGTCCCAATTGATTCCTAAATCACAATATTTTCCTTTATACTGTGATTTTTTTCCACTGGTGGGTGTGGGAAACTGACGCCCTGCACCTTATGCTTGATCCAGAGCTCTGGAACTGTTTCATGGAAACAGCTTCTCTGGGTTTTCAGCCCCTTCTCCATAGAGCTTGTCCTACCTGACTGCTTCTGCTGCCTCCAAAAAAACCACCATAGGGTTTTTAATGGCTGATGTTTTTAGAAGTTCCTTGCCAGGTCTTTCTTCTGAAGTACCCATGAGTGAATTTGAACCAAAAACATTTCAATTAATAGCCAAGTGCTATTTTTTTTTTGTGCCACTCAGGAACTCCACGTAGATGTATATGTATATATCTCAATCTTGATGCAACACTGTAGAAAAAACACTGGACTGCTAACCACAAGGTCAGTGGTTCAAACTCACAAGCTGTTTCTTGGAAACACTATATTGTTGCTATTGTTGTCAGGTGCCATTGAGTCAGAATCGACTCATAGTGACCCCATGCACAGCAGAACGAAACAATGTCCGATCCTGGGCCAACCTCACTACTGCTGCCACACTTGACACCATCAATGATGCCACCTGGCTGATCCATCTCATTGGGGGTCTTCCTCTCTTTCTCTGATCCTCCATCTTACCCAGCAATGACATCCTTCTTTAGCAACTGTTCCTTCCTGACAATGTGTCCAAAGTATGAGAGACGAAGTTTAGCCATCTTGGCCTCCAAGGAGCACTCTGGCTGCACCTCTTCCAAAACAGATCTATTGGTTCTTTTGGCAGTCCATGGCACTTTTAGTATTCTCCTCCAACACCACAATTCAAAGGCATCAATTCTTCTACGATCTTCCTTATTCACTGTCCAGCTTTCACATCCATATGAGGTTATTGAAAATACCATGGCTTGGGTCAGGCACACCTTAGTCCTCAAGCTGACATCTCTGCTCTTTAACACTTAAAAAAGTTCCTGTGCAGCAGATTTGCCCAATGCAATACGTCGTCTGATCTCTTGACTGCTGCTTCCGTGAGTGTTGATAGTTGATCCTAGAAGAATGAAGTCCTTGACAACTTCAATCTTTTCTCCGTTGATAAGAATGTTGTTTATTGGTCCAGTGGTGAGGATTTTTGTTTTCTTGACATTGAGATGCAATCCATACCAAAGGCTGTGTTCTTTGATCTTCATCAGCAGATGTTTCAAGTCTTCTTCACTTTCAGCGATCAAGGTTGTATCATCTTCATATCGCAGGTTGTTAATGAGTCTTCCTCCAATCCTGACACCACGATTTTCTTCATAGAACCCAGCTTCTTGTATTATTTGCTCAGCATACAGGTTGAATAAATATGGTGATAAAACACAACCTTCTCGCACACCTTTCCCAATTTTAAAACATTCAGTGTTTTAAAATTGCTCTGGTCGAACAACTTCTTGTTGGTCCAGGTACAGATTTCTTAGAAGTACAATTAAGTGTTCTGGAATACTCATACTTCTCAATGTTGTCCATAGCTTGTCATGATCCACACAATCGAAAGCCTTCACATAGTCAATAAAGCATAGGTAAACATCCTTCTGATAGTCTCTGCTTTCAGCCAAGATCCATCGGACATCTGCAATGATATCTCTCGTTCCATGGCCTCTTCTGAATCCACCTTGAACCTCTGGAAGTTCTCTGTCAATGTATGATTGTAGCCATTTCTGTATTACCTTTAGCAAAACTTTACTCACCTGAGATATCAAAGAGATTGTCCAATGATTTCCGCATTCCGTTGGGTCACCTCTCTTTGGAATGGGCACAAATATGGATCTCTTCCAATCAGTTGGCCAGATAGTTGTCTTCTAAATTTCTTGGCAGAGATGAGTGAGTGCCTCTTGTGCCGCCTCACTTTCTTGAAAGATTTCAATTTTTTTCCCATCAATTCCTGGTGCCTTGTTCTTTGCCAATTCCTTCAATGCACTTTGGATTTCCTCCCTGAATACCACTGGCTCTTGTTCATATGGTACTTACCTTCTTGAAATGGTTGAACATTAACCATTTCCTTTTGGTACAATGACTCTGTGTATTCCTTCCATCTTTTCTTGATGCATTCTGCATCATTCAATAATTTGCCCAGATAATCCTTCAATAACGAAAGTCGAGGCTTGAATTTTTTCTTTAGTTCCCCCAGCTTAAGAAATCCTGACCGTAGTCTTCCTTTTTGGCTTTCTAATTTCAAATCTTTGCACATTTTGTTGGAAACAACTTAATGGCGCTTAATAACCACAATATATCTATGCCTCTTCTCAATCTTCTTTGTCCTTTGTTCTTTTCACATGTGAGAACATGACTCACCACTCTTTTATCACAGGGCAGCTGGAACACTGACCAAAGGACAAAGTTTGGGAATGAATTACAGAGTACAGGGATGAAAATGGGGAGCCCTCTGCAGAACCAATCATATGTGCCTACAATGCAATATACATTAAGTAAAAATTATCATGGAGAGTCAAAGACCAGCATGCCTCAAGAGGGGTAAATAAGAACAGTGAGTCTCTAGGACTTGAGCATGAAGCATGAAGTTAGGATTCTCAACTGAAGAGTTTCTCTCCAGGGGCAAAAGAGAATTTTAAAATAGGATGTGATAGAGCAGGAGTGTTGGTGATTAGAACTCGAACCGGCCTGTGCTTTCATGGATCAGTCACTCAGGATATGACTATGGGCAGTTAATTCAGAGAAAGAGCCGGGATATGCTAAATGCAGGTGCATTCAAAGCCTTCACCCAGGTTCTTACTGAAGTGTTGAGCCAGAGATGCCAAAGGCAGCCTACTCCAGTTTGAAATTAATCAAATAGATTCTAATTCACCTTGTATAACACCATGCTGCCTGCCTTTCTCTGGCTCCTTTAAAAGGTTGAGGGGTCTGATGAAAAACAGATCTGTATCTAACCATGATCCCTGACAGCTCTAGGAACAAACAATACATAATACATTAAATACATCACAATACATGAAACTCCCTGGAAACAGGAAGCCTTACAACAATTTGGGGGAAAGTCAGCTTTTAAAATAACATTGCTTCTGTTATTCATAAGTCATTCCTTATCGTACCCCATCTTAGATCTTTCTCCAATATCAGCTATGAAATGGAATGAGCTCTTCACCCAGGACAGAGAGTGCAGCTCACAAAATAAATTCTGCTATTCCCCTCTCCATCCCAGGCTTCCAATGCAAGAGCTGTTTGACAATTTTGACATCCTATAACCTGAGAATTTTCTGTAACTGACATTAACAGACTACAAGGGAATGCAAATTAGAATTAGTAGTGTGTGAAATGTGTTCAGTGAAAGCAGCACTGGACCTTATTATTCTCTCTCACTTTTATTCTTAGGTGAATGAGGCTTATAAAAAGAAGAGGATGAAGAAGAAAGAAGAACAATTATTGGCTAACCTGAATATGATTGGTTGAACCCTGCCCTCCTCCTTTTACTGAGATCAACTGATACAAGGTCACAAGGTGGAATCTGGGCAGGCTGCTAAAAATTTGGTTTTGTGATTTATTTAGCCTTAAACAAGATGAAAACACAACTATGACTATCATCTCGATGAGAGAAACCACCTGCATGCACACAGTACTGAGGTTGAATGAAGCTCATGGCTAATGGGCTCTTTATATGTTATAGAAATCAAAGGAAACTGTCACAAAATCGTGATCGATGGAAGGCCAGTTCATCATTGTCATAGGCAGGACTGTATAAGTGGGGCAAGGACCATGATTGGAATATGCACAAAATAGTATCTTAAAAGAGATTATGGATTGGTTTTAGAGCTTAGACCACTGGCTATATGGCGGTCAGGGTCTGACTCACAAACATGCAGCCCAGAGTCATAGTTATCAGGACCCCAACTTTTAACTTAAATTAGGTAACAGTGACCCTTTTTATTAAACAGTTAAGGACACACCCAGGTAGATTCAGTGTTTCTTAGTGTAAACCTAAGAACAAAACTGACCGTCTCTGGACTGGTATACAATTTGTAATCTATTTCCAACTACATTCTTGCTGAGTGAGAGCAAACTGCCCTTCTCTGGACTTTCCTGGAAGTGCATAAGTCTAGCTACATTGTTGAAGGAAAATCAAGAACTCAAATTGTGTCTGAATTTATGCCAAGACTCAAAAACGATATTAGGACACCTGCTACAGACCACAATCTTCTACAAACCAATTAATTTAGAATTTAACTTCTTATGCAGAGTGAGGAAAACCTTCAAATCAAAGTAAGATGTCTGTTATTAACTTCTGTCTTTAACATTTGTTGGAAAAATCACAAATGCTTTTCTTAAAATTCTCTAAGTGATTAAAAAAAAAAACACACACTTGAAAATAATTTTATTTGTACAAAAGTCAAATCTGTGCAAATTTAGAAACATCAAGTAAGTGATTTTACGGAGGGCAGTGGCTCTGGAGGATAGGCGCTGGACTTCAAACCACAAGGTAGGTGATTCTAGCAAACTAGACATTCCATAGAAGAAAGATGAAGTTTTACAGCCTCGGAAATGGTGTCGTGTAACAGTTCAAAACCAACCAACCACTCTTGGAAATGTCATACATGATCGCTAAGTGTTGGAACTGACTCGACAGTGCTTAACAACAATAACTATGAGACAGAACCAACTCAAGGACACTTAAAAAGAGCAATAACAAGTAAATGACTTTAAGGTAATTGACTTCTTAAATAGAGAAGATTGTGGGCCAGACAATGAATTTGTTCCTGACTCTGCTTTCGGCCAGGGACTCTCTCTTACATCTTGAACAATTCCTCAAAAGAGAATCCACATAGTAAGTAGAATGTAACATGAAAGTTAAAAGGCAAGCTCCTCTTCTTCTGGTGTCTGAGTAACAGTCCTTGTGGCATCATGTGACAAATTTCCAACTGTCACTTTCTTTGATAGTAGCACCTTTATCTCAGTTGTCCATTTTAGCTGATATATTCTGGCATGTGAAAAGCATGTCTCACATGCTTACAAAGCAAGTCTTATCTTACAAAGCATGTCTCATTTTAGCTAGGGGATACGGAAGACTTTGCTACTTCATTTACATAATACACTGCCTTGTTGTTGTTGTTGAATGCTGTAGAGTCAGTTTCAACTCAGTGACCCTGTATAGAGTTTCCAAGGAACAGCTGATGAGTTGGACATGCTGACATTGCAGTTCAAACCAAACTTGTGGCCTGGTATTTATCCTACAGTGCAACACCAGGACTCCTGTGGAAACCTGTATAACAACTATCTTATAAAGGGAGATCTAGAAAAATAAAATGGTTATAATGCATTTAATAGCCATCAACAGCATCACAGAGAATGCAGCTTTATAAATAACACCAAAAAGCAGTGCATAATTTAGTTTGCTCTTCTAGGTTCTGGTGGGTCCATGGTGAAGGAAAAAGCTGGGAAGAAGGTGAGCACCAACCAGATATAGGGTGTTTTCAAAACCATAGTTCAAAAACAGTCAGGGTCACACATGGAGGAGAGGTAACAGGATAGGGGAGGAAAGCACAAGCTAGATTTGAACCTTGACTCCATAAAATACAAGGTGTGAAATCTTTCTAAGCCAGAGTTTTTTTCATCTATATGATGAAGATAATACCTTCATCATACAGGATCAGTGTAGAAACCAGGTAATATATGAAAAACTTCTAGAAGATTACCTGACACATAAAAAAACTCAAATATGAGGAAAAAACGGAACGTGTGGATAATTGCCTTCAGGAACAACTGTCATGAGACCAAAAGAACTGGATGGTGCCCAGCTACCACTTCTGAGTGCATTATTCGAAGATTCAGTAGAAGAATCCTGATCAAAAAGGAAAAATCCTACAAAATAATTTTAAATTTTCATGGAATCCAGACTTTCTGGAGTCATAGATGTGGATGAACTACTCAAATCATTGTCTTGAGATCATCCTTATAACTTAGGCCAAACTATACCCTGAAGTCTTCTCAAACTAAATAAAAGTTTTGCTTAAGTAGTAAAGAATTCCTGCATTGATTATTGTGCTCTTTTAAGAACTATCTATATGTAATCAAGGAGTCCTGCTTGGCACTGAAGGATCAGCACTGGACTGTTAACCACAGGGTTGGTGGTTCAAGCCCATCAGCCCCTCCTGGGAAACCCTATACAAGGTCCCTCTGAGCCAGAACAGACTCAACACCACTTAACAACAGCATATAAGATCAAATTGGCAACAGCAACTTGAAAGATTTAATAGAATGAGGTAAAATAGGAAACTTGGGTATTAGTGTGTTCATGTCAAGCAAGGAGAAATAATTTATAAAAAGGGTGAGAATGGTTATATAACTTGAAAAATGTAATCACTGAATTTTACATGCATAAATTGAATTTGTGTATGTTGTGCTGTGTATATTTTCAACAACAAATTCCTCACCCCCATCTATATATCTAAACATATATATGTCATGTGCCATCATTTAGTTCTGTCTCATAGTGAGCCTGTACAGGGTTTCCAAGGAGCAACTGGTATATTTGAACTGACAATCTTGTGGTTAACAGTCCAGTGCTTATCATACAGAGCCACACAAGGATTCCAAATGGAATTTCTGGGGCTGTAGGATAAGCACTAGACCACAAGATCAGTTAGAATTGCAAGGTCAGAAGTTCAAATTCACCAACCGCTCCATGGAAACCCAAATAGGGATGCTATCAATCAGATCTGACTGGATGGCACTTATCAACAACAATAATTTCAATCTGTATGCTGAGCAAAGAATCCAAGAAACTGGATTATATGAACAAGAACTTGGCATCAGGATTGGAGGAAGACTCATCAACAGCCTGCAATATGCAGATGATAATCCTTGCTTGCTGAAAATGAAAAAAAACTTAAAATATTGAAGAAAATAAAAGATCACAGCCTTGGGTATGTATTGCACCTCACAACTGGACTAATAAATATCATCATGTTAAAAAAAAAAAAAAAAGATTGAGGTTATCAAAGACTTCATTTTACTTGGATTCATAATCAACACTCAAGGAAGCAACATTCAAGAAATCAAACACCGTATTGCATTAGACAAATCTGCTGCACAAGACCTCTTTAAAGTGTTCAAGAGCAAAGATATCAGTTTGAGGAATAAGGTATGCCTGACCCAAACCAGGGTGTTTTCAATCGCCTCATGTGCATGTGTAAGTTGGACAATGAATAAGGAAGACCATAGAAGAATTGATACATTTGACTTATGGTGTTGGAGAAGAACATGGATATACTATGGACTGCCAGAAGAACAAACAACTCAATGTTGGAAGTATAGCCAGAATTATCCTTAGACGCAAGGATGGCAAGACTTTCTCATACTTTGGACATATTATCAGGAGGAAGCAGTCTCTAGAAAAGGACATTATGCTTGGTAAAGTGGAAGGTTAGTGAAAAAGAGGAAGACCCCCAGTGATATGGAGTGGCATAGTAGCAGCAGCAACAGGCTCAAGTGTAACAACAATTGTGAAGATAGAGCAGGAGCAGGAAATGTTTCGTTCTTATGTGCATAAGGTCTCTATGAGTCAAAACTGACTCAATAGCACCTAACAACAACAACAATATGAACCTCATTTTACACAAAATAATGTATTGTATAATTGAATGTTTTGAAAATATGGTGCAGAAGAAACAGTAACAAGGAGTTTGGGGTAAGCTATTTACCATGTTTGATCAACACCTAAGGAAAACATGCAAGGAAGTTGGCCTGTACATGTGACAGGTGAATGCAAGATCCCAAGAGCTTTGGCCAACAACATAGAGAGCTCTGGAGTGAGGAGGGCCTATCAAAGTTGCAAGTCTGACTAAAATGGTTATGATTCCTCATTGATTAGCTGTTGAGGTGGGTCACCCAGGAATGACACAACCTTGAGTGAGAGCAGGTGGATCTTGAAGTAACTGACACCTGGAGACTACTGACCTATACCCCACACCTGTGAAGCAGGCCTTTCTTTAAATGAAGATCTGCTGAAGGCTCAAGTCCTTCCTCAGCCTTCTTTTCTCAGGTTTATGTATTCCTGTATCTGTCACAATTAGTCAAGAAAGTATCAAGATGTACCCAAGTTGATTATTTATAACCCTCCCTTCCCACATTGTGTAACATCAGACCTACCCTTCCTGCCAACACAGTGACTTTCCTTCTTTCTTGATGGTTCCTAGACACAAATAGCTGCTACTTATAATTCATTGAGAATCTTGCTGAATCTTCTGGAAAAATATGCCCTCTTTGATAACCAGGATTTTTTTTTAATGTTTTATTGTGAATTATGTGATAGTTTACATGGGAGAACACTAGCTTTACATTCATGCTGTCGTATATCATTCTATTACCTTGGTTACAGTCCCCTCCATACATCATCAACCAACCAAAGGGCACACCCCGCAAGCCTGCCCCCTGGATAACCAGGATTTTTAAGTCTACAGAGCCCAGTGGCCCAAAATCCTCACATAGGTTATTGGAAATGAGGCTAAGTGAGGCCATTTTTCTTTCCACTCATCTCTTTCCATTTCTATGATTTTTTCCTTCTGAGAACACAGTGCTGAATAAAGTTGTTTGATTCAATGTATGTACTGAAACCTGGAGAATTACATCTGATCCTCACAGAGTATTGCCTCTAAGCTGACACTTCTGATTTGCCTTTATAACGCTGATATGACTCTATCAAGCTGGCAGGTTCTGAGTGGTATGTGAGACAATTAGTGAACCCCTTGCTGTAAAGTGAGTCCATTAATCTGACATGATATTATGAGAGATCTAAAGCCTGTGCAACGAATTTGAGTGCTACTTAACTCTATTGGCAGGAAAGATGCCCCCACACTTGGAATATGTAAAATTTCCAATAATAGAAACTTGGACTTTTGTAATCAGAAGAACCCACAAGTTTGTGATAACAGAATGACAACTACTAGACATAAATCTCCTCTGATTCAGGGATACCTCACTTCTCACCAGTTCTCTCATCCCCTCAACTGGCAGCCCACATATCTTATGTGTGTTGAATAGTGGCCCTTATGGCACACTGTGATACATCTAGAAAAACAAGTTCCTTTTTTGTTGGCACCAGACAAGGTCTAAAGTTAAAATTCAACTTTAACCAATTGGGTAGTAACTCATAAGAAATGTCATTGTTAAGTTCTGCTGAATTAGTTCTAATTCTTAGAGACCTTGTATAGGGTTTGTGAGGAGTGACTCGTGGTTTTGAACCACCGATCTTGCGGTTAGTAGTCCAGTACTTATCCTACATCAGACTCCATAGGAAATGTAACTCCTCCCTAATTAGCACATGAATGTTTGTTTCTATTACTCTATCCCTTCTCTGATTATCCTATAACCATCAATCTCTGACTGGTGAAGCCCCTTCTCTGGGATTCCCCACCAATGTGAATATTAATAAATTTTCATCTCTAAATTTTATGTTGGTCATGTCATTATCCCAGCCATATCTGAGTATAAATGTGTATACATTCACATATCAAGTCAGCCCATTTGTTAGCCTAAATCATGGTTTTTCTCCTTTTTCTTCACCTGCTTAAACTTGATTTCACCACATAGTTGTAGGCATGAGCCGAGGAAGGGGTATGGAAGTAATAGTAACATTATCCATGGCAGTCTATACTACCTGTTTATAAATCTACTTTTAGTCTATGATTCTGCTCATGCTCAATCTATGATGTTCTGATTACATTTTACAGTGGATTCATTCTAGGCCTGCTAACTATTACAATGTAGTAGATTTCAACTCATAATGGTAATTCAGGATCCATGGTCATTTGGTGTTCCATGGTCAGATGCTCTATCTCTATTAAAGCCAAGAAACATGCCAGTAGTTACTATTCGGAAGGTGGGCAATTCAACACAAATGGCATGACATTCGTTCTAAAACTCCAAAGTTTTCTACCCACTGAAGTTTACCACAGATGTTATGCAGTGATTTTCTTACCACCCATACTCTGACATCACACTGTTAAAATCATGTGCCCAAGTAGCAGGGCTGCTTCAACTTTAACGTGACTTACTGCAGAAGTCTCTCCTATTCTGGGTCCCCATTGAAAGCTAGAAGTCTTTTGCCTACCTATTGTGTTGGCCTGAGCATTATAGTCCTGGGTGGTGCTGTGGGTTAATGTGCCAGACTGTAAAGCTGTTTGCACTGCAAGGTTGATGGTTCAAGCTCACCAGCTGCTCCTCGGAAACCCTATACACGGTCGCTATGAGTCAGAATCGACTTGATGGCACTCAACAACAACAATATGCTGCTTTAAGAGCCCAAAGGTGTCCATCAGGTGCTTTGCTGCCTTCATGGTAGTTGGTGCAAGATTCATTAATTTACATGGAGATGTCTGAAACACTCCTTATTCTGTTGTTGTTAAATGCTGTTCAATTGTTTCCAACTCATAGTGACCCTGTATAGGATTTTTGAGGAGCAACTGGTGAGTTTGAACTACCAACCTTGTGGTTCAAACTGACCTTGCAGTCTAGTACCTATTCTACAGGGCCGCACCAGGACTCCATCCTTACTATTTGTTAATGTTAAGTGCTGTCCAGTTGGTTCTGACCTACAGAGACCCTGTATAGAGTTTCTAAGGAGCAGCTGATAAGTGTGAACCACTAACCTTATGGTTCACAGGCCAGTGCTTATCCTACAATGCCATACCAGGACTCTTTTGACCTTTTGTAATCACACTAACATCTGCTATCCCCACACCTGGATGTGCCATTGCTCTTTATTTGCTGTCCTGACCAGAGAGGAGATATTAGAGACTTCCATTTGATCATCAATATTAAGAGATTTTACTATCAAGGATGTCCATCTGATTATATGTACATTTAATGATTGTAGAAATGGCCAGCACATGGATTTGTACATTCAGTGGAACCCCTCTAAGGCAGACCTTGATAAGATTCCATTATCTTCCAACTCGAACAGGGTCCATAGTTATATCTTGAGTCTCCAGGTATTAATGGCAAATAGCCTATGCCCAACAGTCCTCAAAGCACTAGGGCATTCTCTTTTCTTCAGTACAGTTATATCCATTTGGGGAATATCTGTAGTAGTTAGTGTCTTTTAGTGCTTCCGGGTCTTTCCTTGTGAGAAATCAGCCACTTGTTCAGTCAATGAATTTAAGTCTGAAAATTGGCTCAAGTCATAAAACTTCTTATTGGGTCCTCAGCCTCCCCATCATCCATCCATGACTTATTCTGTTAGTATAAACTGAGTTGTCCTCTTGCTGTTTTTGATGTTAACTGTTGTCGAGTTGGTTCTGAATCATAAAAATTCTGTATAGGTTTTCTGAGTAGCTAGTGGGTTTGAAACACTGACTTTGCAGTTCAAACCTACCTTGCTTATTCTACAGTGTCACACCAGTTCTCTTGTTGTTGTTGTTGTCAGGTGCCATAGAGTCGGAACCGACTCATAGCGACCCCATGCACAGCAGAACGAAACAATGTCTTACCCTGGGCCAACCTCACTAACTGCCACACTTGACACCATCAATGATGCCACCTGGCTGATCCATCTCGTTGGGGGTCTTCCTCTTTTTCTCTGACCCTCCCCTTTACCCAGCATGACATCCTTCTCCAGTGACTGTTCTCTCTGGACAATGTGTCCAAATTATGAGAGATGAAGCCTAGCCATCTTGGCCTCCAAGGAGCACTCTGGTTGCACTTCTTCCAAAACAGATCTATTGGTTCTTTTGGCAGCCCATGGCACTTTCAGTATTCTCCTCCAACACCACAACTCAAAGGCATCAATTCTTCTACGATCTTCCTTATTCACTGTCCAGCTTTCGCATCCTTATGAGATTATTGAAAATACCATGGCTTAGATCAGGTGCACTTTAGTTCTCAAGCTGACATCTCTGCTCTTCAATACTTTAAAAGGTTCCTGTGCAGCAGATTTGCCCAATGCAATACATTGTCTGAACTCTTGACTGCTGCTTCCACGAGTGTTGATAGTTGATCCAAGAAGAATGAAGTCCTTGAAAACTTCAATCTCTTCTCCATTGATAAGAATGCTGTTTATTGGTCCAGTGGTGAGGATTTTTGTTTTCTTTACATTGAGTTGTAATCCATACTGAAGACTGTGCTCTTTGATCCTCTTGTTAGGTGCATATATATTGGACTCAGTATATTGTGCTCTTTGTCCTCTTGTTAGGTGCCTATATATTGGACTCTAGAGAAGCCATGTTATATTAATCATCTTTATGACTCTGTGAGTCAGCCCCCCTTGGCTGCCAGTCTGACTCTGGCAGTATGATAACTGTAATACCCTGACTTTTGGACATTTGTTGTTAAGGTGCTATTGAGTCCATTCTAACTCATAGTGACCCTATGTACAACACACTGAAACACTGCCTGATTCTGTGCCATCCTCACAATTGTTGCTATGTTTGAGCCCATTGTTGAAGACACTGTGTCAGTCTTCCATGTGTCATTGAGGGTCTTCCATGATCACTTTCAGTGATCCTTCACTGTACTAAGTCTGATGTCCTTCTCCAGGGAATGGTAGTTCCTCATAGCATCATCAGGAGGGACCAGATTGTGAGGCAAAATCTTACAATCCTTGCTTCTAAGGAGCATTCTGGTGGTAATTCTTCCAAAATAGATTTGTTCATTCTTCAGGCAATCCATGGTATATTTAATATACTTCACAAATACCATTATTCATAATCCTTTGCCCTTTCTTATTCATTGTCCAACTTTCACATGCATATGAGGCAGTTAACTGAAAATACCATAGTTTAGGCCAAGTACATTTTAGCTTTCAAAGAGATATCTTTGCTTTTTAACTCTTTAAAGAGGTCTTTTGTAGCAAATTTGTACAATGCAATGCATCATTTGATTTCTTGAGTGCCACTTCCATGTTGATAATCCAAGTAAAATTAAATTATTGATGACTTCTATATTTTCTCTGCTTCTCACCATGTTGTCTATTGGTCTTTGAGGTTTTGTTTAGTTTTAAATGTTATTATGTAATCCATCTTTGATTTTCATCAATAAGGGCTTCAAGCCTGTTTTTGCTTTCAGTAATTTAAGTTTGTTATCTGCATATCACAGGTTGTTGATGAGTCTTCCTTCAATCCTGTTGCCACATTCTTCTTCATATAGCCCATCTTCTCAGATTATTTGTTCAGTATACAAAATGAATAAGTATAGAAACAACCCTGATGCATACCTTTCCTTTACTGATTTTAAACGGCCAGTATCTCCTTGTTCTGTTCAAAAGTCTGCCTCTTTTCATTCCCACCCCCTTGCTAAGCAGGGTAGACAGGGATGGGCAAATTGGACATTGGCTCCGCATACAGGTTGAATAAGTATGGTGAAAGAATATAACCTTGTTGCACACCTTTCTTAATTTTAAAACATTCAGTGTTCTCATGTTCTGTTTGAACACTGCTTCTTGGTTCAGGTACAGATAACTCATGAGCACAATTAAGTGTTCCGGAATACTCATACTTCGCAATGCTGTCCATAGCTTGTCATGATCCACACAATTGAAAGCTTTTGCTTAGTCAATAAAGCACAGGTAAACACCTTTCTGATAGTCTCTGCTTTCAGTCAAGATCCATCAGACATCAGCAATCATATCCCTCATTCCACGGCCTCTTCTGAATCCAGCTTGAACCTCTGGAAGTTCTCTGTCAATGTATGATTGTAACCATTTCTGTATTACCTTTAG
>NW_006408676.1:7235988-7237525 GCF_000296735.1 Chrysochloris asiatica | reverse complement strand
TTTGTCTCTTATGGGCTTGTTTTCATTTTCTTTAGCTTCAGTTTGAGTTTGCATATGAGTAATTGATGATCTCTTCCACAGTCTGCCCTTGGCCTTGCTTTCACTGATGATTTGGAGCTTTTCCATCATCTCTTTCCACAGATGTAGTCAATTTGATTTCTATGTATTCCATGTGGTGAGGTCCATGTGTATAGTCATCTGTTATGCTGTCTAAAGAAGGTATTTGCAATGAACAAATCATTGGGTTTTCAGATTTCTATCATGCGTTCTCTAGCATCATTTCTATCACCAAAGGCATATTTTCCAACTACTGGTCCTTTCTCTTTGCTCCCAACCTTTGCATTCCAATCACCAATAATGATCAATACATCTTGATTGCATGTTTGAGAGATTTCAAATTGAAGAAGTTGGTAGAATTCTTATATTTCATCCTCCCTGGCTTTTGTGGTTAGTGCGTAAATTTGAATAATAATGGTAATAATTGGGCTTCCCTGTAGGCGCATGGATATTAGCCTATCACAGACAGCATTGTACCTCATGGCTGATCTGGATATGTTCTTTTTGACAATGAATGCAACGTCATTTCTCTCCAATTTGTCATTCCCTGCATAGTAAACCACGTGGTTGTCAGATTCAAAATGGCCAATACCAGTCCATTTCAGCTCACTAATACCTAAGATATTGACGCTTATGTGTTCCATTTCATTTTTATTCCAAATCAAAGCATGTTTAAACATGTTTCTATAATCAGAGAATAGCTGCACACAAGTTCTGTCAGTAATGCATTTGTCAGTCTTGTTAAGGTGTCTCAAAAAATTTTCAAATTATACAGTGGATTTTGAAAGAATATGCTGGGTCTGTTAAATTCAAGGCAGATGTTAGCTCAAATGGTTATGGTGATTATTTGGGGGCATAGTCCAAAGGGTTACTTGGTAACTTTTTTTCAAAGGATATAGGATGATTATAGAGGCTATGAAAAAGTTTAAAGAAAATGAAAAGCTGTATTGGTGAGGTAAAGGCCAGGAAATTTATACTGATAATATTTGTTGTTGTTCATCACTACAATGCAACTGTTCATTCTCCAAGGGTAGCAAAGGTTGTCTTACAAGAATTTCATTGGGAAACCTAACAATATCTACCCTACAGCTCTGATATTGCCCCTTTAGTCTTTTCTGTTGTTTCCCAAACTCAAAGAACTTGTAAAAGGAACAAAATCTGAGTCTATAGAGGATGTCAACACTGTTGTTTTGACATTATATTAATAAGAACTGCAGAATTATTTATGGAAGGGTTAAAGAGATTGAAATACCAGCTCCATATGTGTCAACCTAAAGATGTTGAAAAACAATAGTTTCACATTTCAGTATTTTTGTTTTATAAAGGTTTGCATGGTTTTGTAGTAATACTTTTTCATTTTCCCACAATCATTTGGGGTACTAGATTCTATCTGACATATTGTTGTTGTTACAGGCATAGAGTCAGCTCTGATGGCCACACCATCTGCACAATTGTTATGCTTGAGCCTATTGCTGCTGCC
>NW_006408676.1:7232476-7234828 GCF_000296735.1 Chrysochloris asiatica | reverse complement strand
ATCTGTTTGTTTTTCTGGCAGTTCATGGTACTTTCAATATTCTTCTCCAATGCTATAATTCAAATGTCTCAATTCTTCAACAGTCTTCTTTTTCATTGTCCAAATATCACATACATACGAGGTGACTGAAATTGCTTTATTTGCGTCAAGTGCACTTTAGTACTCAGCCAAGATCCATCTAGTATTAGCAATGACTTCCCTGGTTCCACATACTCTTCTGAATCTGGCTTGAATTTCTGGCAGTTCTTTGTCAATATACTATTGCAATCATTTTTTACTTATCTTAAGCAAAACTTCATTTGCATGTGATATTAACTATATTGATCAATGGTTTCTACATTCCAGTGAGTCACTTTTCTTTAGAATGGCACAAATATGTATTACTTTCTATTAGTTGGCCAGGTAGCTCTCTTCCAAGTTTCTTGGCATAGATGAGTGTTCACTTCCAGTGTTGCACCAATTTGTTGAAAGATTTTAATTTGTATTCCATCAATTCTTGGAGTCATGTTTTTTGCCAGTGTCTCTAATGTTTTCTGACTCCAGGTCTTTGCACATTTCATTATAATACTTCACTTGATCTTTTTGAGCTGACCTTTGAAGTTTTCCATACAGCTCTTTTATTTACTCAATTCTTCCATTCACTTTAGCTTCTTTATGCTCAAGAGCAGGCTTCAGGTTCTCTTATGTCATACACTTTTGTCTTTTTCTTTCCTGTGTTTTAAAGACCTTTTGAAGGAGGGTGGGGCTTGGTGGGAGATCAAGGATTAGTGCAGTGATTTCTGTCAGCAACAAAACAGAATACGGGATGAAGCAGGTTCAGGGAATGTTCCAAGAACTCTGAACCACATATAAAGGAATATTTAGAAAGTTTGAAGACTTACAGCCATTCGAATTTGTAGCAGAAACAAGAAATTTAGTGCTTTTGGGGATCTGCCAGGCTCGGCAGCTCCCAGAGTGGCCATCTTCAGTGACACTGAGTGGGGAAAGAATCAGAGCAGCCATGGACACCTGACCAAGTCTCTTAAAGGTATGGATTTTTTTGGGGGGGATGGGATATCTGTTTATTGGTGTCTCGCTGTCTATGTACCTTCATTCTGGTGATTAGAGGGGGTGCCTGAGTGGACACCCCCAAACCCTTGAGAGTTCTACTACACATGCACACAGAACTGCTCAGTATTTAAAAGAAAAGGCCCTGCTTAAAACAAAACAGCAGCACAAAACGGCCACAGCCAGGTCCCTGGAACCATTAAGGGAGAAGAATGGAGTGCGAGGCCCTACCTAGAGAAGCAGTGATGCCAGAGACTATGACATGGAGAGTTGGAGTGTCTGAGGACTCTAGACCTAGAGAGGGAAAGGGACTGTGTGCTGATGACCTGGGGACAGGCTTGCAGGGTATACCCTTTTGTTGATTGATGATGCATGGAGGGGATTGTAACCATGACAATGAAATGATATACAATAGGATGAATGTAAAGCTAATGTTCTTCCATGTAAACTATCACGTAATTCACAATAAAACATTTTTTAAAAAATGGCCACAGATGGCCTGAACTGTTTATCATTAGGAAAAAGGCCTGAATGGGGGTTGTTGAGCAGGAGAGACACAGACTAAAAAGGAAACAGGCTGAAAATTAAATCCTGAGTTATGTCATAATGACCAACAGTGACATGTTGAAATTCCTCAGGTGGGCTTGAAGGCAAGAAGCTGAGATAGGAACGATACAGTCATACTCATATTTGGCTACAGAATTTTTTTTCCCCTCTACTCTATTTTCTGCGATTATAGACTAGAGTATCCAATCTGTATTTTTTTGCTGTTATTGTTTTATTTTTTGGTCTCCTCTTTACCTTTAGGGGGCCCTTTCTCTCCCTACATTATCCAAGAGGACACAGCAATTACAGTCATATTGTCAAGATACAGTCACACCCTCTAAAATCCCTCAATCCAGGCAAGAACCAATACCAGCTGCCATATACCAGGTAGGCAGCCAACACCTGTGACAGTTACTCTGAGTTGAGTAATGTGAAGAGTGAAAAGGGAATTGTCGAATGATATCAAGAACATCATTCAGGAAGAAAGCAAAAAGTCATTAAGAAGACAAGAAAGAAGGAAAAAATCAAAATGGATATCAGAAGAGACACTGAAACTTGCTTTCCAGCATAGAGATGCTAAAGCAAATGGAAGAAATGAGAAGGTACAAGAGCTGAACAGAAAAATTTAAAGGTCAACTTGAGAAGAAAAAGTAAAATATTACAACAAAATGTGCAAAGATCTGGAATCAGAAAACCAAAAAGGAAGAGCATGCTCAGCATTTCTCAAGCTGGGAAAACTGAAGAAAAAATTCAAGCCTC
>NW_006408676.1:7230907-7232228 GCF_000296735.1 Chrysochloris asiatica | reverse complement strand
CTGGCTGACAGACTGGAAGAGATACATGTTTGTGCCCATTTCAAAGAGAGGTGACCCAATGGAATGCAGAAATCACTGGATAATCTCTTTGATATCCCATGTGAGTAAAGTTTTACTAAAGGTAATACAGTAATGGCTGCAATTGACAGAGAACTTCCAGAAGTTCAAGCTGGATTCAGAAGAGGATGTGGAATGAGGGATATCATTGCTGATGTATCTTGGCTGAAAGCAGAGACTATCATAATGATGTTTACCTGTGTTTTATTGACTACGCAAAATCTTTCGATTTTGTGGATCATGACAAGCTATGGACCACATTGCAAAGTATGAGTATTCTGGAAGACTTAATTGTGCTCATGAGGAATCTGTACCTGGACCATAAGGCAGTTGTTCAAACAGGACATGGAACACTGAATGATTTAAAATTAAGAAAGGTGTGTGACAAGGTTGTATTCTTTCACCATACTTATTCAAACTGTATGCTGAGGCAATAATCTAAGAAGCTGTGTTAAATGAAGAAAAACGTGGCATCAGGTTTGGAGAAAGACTTATTAACAACCTGTGATATGCAGATATGGTGGAAGCCATGCCATCAAGGAACAGAATGGCAAGAGACTCTAAGCATGAAAAGCTCATTGTTTAGCAAAGTAACAATGAGTGTCTCCTTGGATGGCAAAGTCCTGAGGGGAACCTCATGCTCTAGGCCTTGCAGTTCTTGTTTTTTCCTTTTGTGCATGGCTCAATTTTGATCTTATTATAAGAAGTTCTTTAATAATTTTCTATATATTCACTTGATAATTTGCTATAAGCATAGTAAAAATTAAAATTACATTTAGACACTCACTAAATTTAATCATGTAAAGTTATAATAGTTGCTTTTTACATCAACAATAAGTTTCACCATTAGGAAAAACCACATCAGCTAAAAGCTTTGTCAATTACATCCTGCTTAGTTTCCAGACACTGAGGCACCTGAAAGACAGCTAAAAACAATCTTGCTGATTCAACATCCTGCTTAGTTTTGCCAAGAGACACTGAGGCACCTGAAAGATAGCTAAAAACAATCTTGCAATCAACATTCTGCTTAGTTTTGGCAGGAGACACTGAGTCACCCAGAAGATAGCAAAGAGATAATCAAGAGCTGTGGGAACACTTAAGAATGTGGGTAGAAATTTAACTAGAGATTTTTGAGAAATTGTTAGTATACGGGAATTGCTGCTTTGACTATAAAACTTTAGGTACTTTTATGTTTTTATTCTTAAATCCATTATAGCTATAAAAAGTAATAGATGAGAGTAAAAATGCAAGTCAAGATATAGAA
>NW_006408676.1:7226291-7227892 GCF_000296735.1 Chrysochloris asiatica | reverse complement strand
TATATGCCACTTGAATTTAGAGATCATATCAAGAATAGATTTGATGCATTAGACACTAATGACCAAAGACCAGAAGAGTTGTGGGATGATAATACGAACAAGATGCTGGAAGAAAGCTAAAGGTCATTAAGAAGACAAGAAAGAAGGACAAAACCAAAATGAATTTCAGAAAAGTCTCTGAAATTTGATCTCCAATGTAGAGATTCTAAAGCAAACGGAAGAAATGAGGAAGTAAAAGAGCTGTGCAAAACATTTCAGACATGTTTTGTCCATGGAGACGACAAACTCAAGTATTGTAATGAATGTGCAAAGAGTTGGAATTAGAAAACCAAAAGGGAAGGACATACAGCATTTCTCAGACTAAAAGAACTGAAGAAACAATTCAAGTTTGGTTGCAATAATGAGGGATTTTATGGGGAAAATATTGAATGATGACATGCAAGTAAATTTTGCTGAAGATAATACAAAAACGAATGCCACAGTACATCAACAGGATACTACCACAGGTTCAAGCCAGATTTAAACAAGAATGTGGAATGAGAGCTATTTAATATTCCTGGTGTCAGATTGATCTTGGCTGAAAGCAGAGAATAACAGAAAGATGTTTACCTGTGCTTTATTGACTGTGCAAAGGATTTCAACTGTGTTGGTCATAACAGGCTGTGGATAACACTGCAAAGAATTGGTATTCCAGAGAAGTTACTTGTGCTCCTGAGTAACGTGGACAAGAGGCAGTAGTTCAAACAGAACATGGGGACATTTTTGTTCTTGTTGTTAAGTGCCATCAAGTCTGTTCTGACTCATTTGTTGCTGTTATGTGCTGCGGAGTCGGTTCCGACTCATAGCGACCCTGTACAGAGTTTCCGGGGTTGTAAATCTTTACGGGAGCAGAAAGCCTCATCTTTCTCCCGCGGAACAGCTGGTAGTTTCGAACTGATGACCCTGAGGTTAGCAGCCAGATTTATAATCATTACGCTACCAGCAACCCTGTAAAGGATTTCCAAAGGGTGGCTGGTGAGTTTGAACCACCGATCTTTTGGGTCAGACCGACTTTGCCATTCACTTCATTATCCTGCAGCACCACAGGAGGACTCACTGAATGGTTTCAAATTAGTAAAGGTGTGCGGCAGGGTTGTATTCTTCCACCATACTTAATCAATCTGTATGCTGAGCAAATAATCTTCAAAGTTGAATTCTATGAAGAAAAACGTGGCATCAGGTTTGTAAGAAGTCTCACTAACAACTTGAGATATGCAGATGATACAACCTTGCTTGCTGAAAGTGAAGAGGACTTAAAGTACTTACTGATGAAGATCAAAGACCACATCATTCAGTATGTGCTTCACCTGAAGGTAAAGAAAGCAAAAATGTTCACCACTGGACCAATAAATAGCACCATAGTAAATAGAGAAAAGATTGAAGTTATCAAAGACTTCACTTTGCTTGGATCACCCATTAACAGTCATGGAAGCAGCAGTCAAATGACACATTGTATTAGGCATATCTGCTGCATAAGAACTCTTCAAATTGTTCAATAGCAAAGATGTCAATTTGAGGACAGCAGTGTGCCTGACCCAAGTCTTGGTATTTTCAGTAGCCTC
>NW_006408676.1:7224379-7225686 GCF_000296735.1 Chrysochloris asiatica | reverse complement strand
GCTGTTAGTCTCTGTTAAATCTGTTGTAGTGTCTCTACTTTCATTTCATATATTGGTTATTCTTGGATTTTTCATTTGTCAATCAGGCTAGTGATTTGTCTATTTCTTGACCTTTTCAAAGAACCAGCTTTGGTTTTGTTAGTTCTTTCAATTCATTTTCTATTCCATTTATTTCTATTGTGATCTTTAGGATATTCGTTCTTCTGGTTTCTGAAGGCTTCTGTTGCTTTTCCTTTTCTATTTGTTCAACTTGTTGGTTTAAATTATTGAATTTTAATGTAGGCAATTATTACTGTGAATTTCCCTTTGAGCACTGATTTTGATGTATTCCAAAGGTTTAAACATGCTGCTCTTTCATTTTCATTTAATTCTAAGTATTTTTAAATTTTACTTTTTATTTCTTCTATGACCATATTTGGTTTTGTTTTTTGTACTATTATTTTTTAGTTTCCATGTAATATTTCCCCCCTTATTCTTGCTGTTGATAACTTCTGGCCTAATGCCGTTATAATGAGAGAAGATGTTTTGTATGATTTCAATCCTTTTACATTTGTTGAGACATTTTTGCTTTTTGGCCAAGCTATGGTCTATTCAGAAAAAAAAATCCATGTGTATTTGAGAAAAATGTGCATTATTCTGCTAATGGGTGGAATATTCAAAATACATATTAGGTCAAATTGGCTTATACTTTTGTTTAACTACTCAGAGTCTTTACTGATCTTCTTAGATGGTCTATCTTGAACTGATACCCCCAACAATTATTGTGAAGTTATCTGTTTCTCCATTCATATTACTCAATATTCATTTCATTTATTTAGGAGCACTGATGTTAGGTACATATATATTCATAATCATTATGTCCTCTAATGAATTGTTATTATGTATTGAATTTCTTTACCTCATAATAGATTTTGATTGAACGCTTATTTTTTCTGATATCAGTGTGGTCACCCCTGTTCTTTTTCGGTTAATTTATGCTGTTGTTCAGTGCTGTCAAATCACTTCCAACATAGCGACCTTGTATAATGTTTCCAATGAGCAGATGGTGGGTTTGAACTGCTTCCCTTGCCACTAAAGCCGACCTTTCAGTCCAGTACATTATTCTGCAGTGCCACACGTACTAGTTACATGAAATTATTATTGTTTTGCATCTTTTTATTTTCCATCTGTTGGTATCATTTTATCTAAGGTGTGTTTCTTTTAGAGAGCAAAAGGGCAGACCATTCTGTCACTACCTGCCTTTTAGATGTGGAATTTACATTTATAGTTATTGCTGTAAGCACAGTATTTATTTCACTTATTTTTCT
>NW_006408676.1:7222400-7224124 GCF_000296735.1 Chrysochloris asiatica | reverse complement strand
GTGCTGTGGTATCCATTCCAACTCAGCAATCTTGTATACAGTTTCCGAGGAGCAGCTGGTGGGTTTGAACTACTAACCTTGCAGTTAGCAGTCCAGTGCTTATCCTACAACACACCAGAACTCCACTGACATCATTATATATCCTGTATTTCATAAGTTTAATTTAAACTAATTTCTTCTGTATCCAACATTGTATTTCTGTGAAACTTTACTATTGAGTTTAGTCCCTGACAATATTATATACTTAGTCTTTATGTATTTTATTATGTTGCTCCTTTTCTTTGGCAAACTTTCCCTTTAAATTTATTGTTATTTCCCACATGCAGATTTGAGTGTTTATTTAATGTCCTTTTATTTCCGTTTGAAGAACTCCCTTAATTAGTATTTGCAGAGCTGGCCTGGTAAAGACAAATTCCTAAAGAATCTATTTATTTAAGATTGTGTGAATTTCCTCCTCATTTTTGCATAACAACTTTGCTGGATAAACAATTCTTGGTTGGTAATTGTTTCAGTATTTTATATGAGGGGGCTTCAAAACTTCACAGCAAAAATTCATTATCTTTTCATTTCAGTTTCCATGAAATTTTTGACGCCCCCTTGTAAATGCTAGTCTATTGTCTTCTGACTTCAGAGTTCTGAAAGCAAAATCCACATGAATTGTTATGGTGCACTTTTAATATGTTTTATTGCATTATTCCCTTGCTGCTTTCAGAACTCCCTGTTTGTTTGTTTTTTTAAGAAATTTGTTATAAATTCTGTGCAATAAATGTGTTTGGGAGTGGATCTTACTATATATCTTAGGTTTGGAGTTTTTGGTGTTTTTGTTTAGGAGCCACTGAGTCAGTTCCAATTCATAATGATACTATGTACAACAGAACGAAACACTGCCCTGTCCTGTGCTATCCTCATAATTACTTGAACCCATTGCTGCTACTACTATGCAAATCCATCTTGTTAGAGCTTCTATCTCTTTTTCACTGACCCTCCATTTAACCAAGCATGATGTCCTTCTCCAGGAACTGGTCCCTCCTAATAACATGTCCAAATTATGAGAGACCAAGTTGCCATCTTGGCTTCTAAGGAGAATTTTGGTTGTACTTCTTCCAACACAGATTTGTTTGTTCTTCTGGAAGTCCATGGTACCTTTAATATTCTACTCTAGCAACATATTTCAAATGTATCAATTCTACCGTTTTCCTTATTCACTGTCCAACTTTTACATGCATATGAATCTATTGAAAATACTATGACTTGGGTCAAACACACTGTAGTCCTCAAACTGACATCTTTGCTTATGAACACTTCAAAGTGGTCTTATGCAGCAGATTTGCCTAATGCAATACATCATTTGATTTCTTGATTTGATTGCTGTTTCTGTAAATGTTGTTGGAGCCTAGCAAAATGAAATCTTTGACAACTTCAATCTTTGCTCCTTTTATCATGATGTCATGGTTCCAGTGGTGAGAATGTTTGTTTCCTTTTTGTTGAGGTGCAACCCATACCAAAGGCTGTGGTCTTTGATCTTCATCAGTAAGTGTTTTAAGTCCTCTTCACTTTCAGCAAGCAAGGCTGTATCATCTGCATATCACAGGTTGCTAATGAGTCTTCCTCCAATCTTGATTCCCTGTGCTTCTTCATAGAATTCATCTTTTTAGGTTATTTGCTCAGCATATACATTGAATAAGTATGATGAAAGAATATAACCCTGGCATACACCTTTCCTG
>NW_006408676.1:7210537-7218185 GCF_000296735.1 Chrysochloris asiatica | reverse complement strand
GGTCTTCTAAATTTCTTGACATAGATGAGTAAATGCTTCCAGTGCAGTATCAGTTTGTTGAAAGACTTTGACTTGTATTCCATCAATTCCTGGCACCTTGTTCTTTGCCAATGCCATCAATGCATCTTGAACTTCTTCCTTCTGTACCATTGGCTCTGAATCATATGTTACTTCTTGAAATGGTTGAACACTGACCAATTCCTTTTGGTATTGTAACTCTGTACATTCCTTTCATCTTCTTTTGATGCTTTTTGCATCATTCAGTATTTTGTCCATAGAATTCTTCAATATTGAAAGTCAAGGTTTGAATTACTTTCTCAGTTCTTTCAGCTTGAGAAATGTTGAATGTGTTCTTCCCTTCTCCCTCCTTTTATCAAACTCCTGATTTTTGCACATTTCTTGATAAGATTTAACTTTGCCTTCTCAATCTGCCTGTTGAAATGTTCTCTTTAACTCTTTTACCTCCTTATTTCTTCCATTTGCTTTACCATCGCTACACTGGAGAGCAAGTTCCAGAGTCTCTTTAGACATTCTGTACTTTCTTTCTATCTTGCCTTCTTAAAGATCTTTTGTTTTTTTTCCTGTATTATGTTCTTGATGTTATCCCATTATACTTCAAGATAGATCTTGAAATGTTCGTTTAGATGATGAATGGGATGCCAGTCCTCTTAAATGTTTCATTCCCAGCATGACAAATTTAAGAACCATGACATGTTCAGTTTTAAAATGGTCAATATCAGTCCATTTCTGTTCACAAATTGCCTAGGGTATCGATATTTACATTCCATTTCATTCTTGACAATGTTCACTTTTCCTAGATTCATACTTCATAAATTCCATATTCCAATTATTCATGGGTGTTCACAGCTGTTTCTCCTCATGTTGAATTGTGTTCCATCAGTAAATGATGGACCCAAAAGCTTTGTGTCCATTCACTTCATCCCAGTCAACTCTACTTTGAGGAGGCAGCTGTTCCTCAATTATATTTTGAGTGCCTTCCAGCCTGAGGGGCTTATCTTCTAGCTCTATATCTGACAATATTCTGCTGCCACTCATCATTTCTGACCGTCACTATTCTGGTGCTATCTGTCAGTGTTTCACTGCTGTTCATAAGGTTTTCGGTGACTAAACATTTAGAAGCAGTCTGCTTCTCCTTCTTCTGATTCTGTCTTACTCTAGAAGCTGAAGTCTGTCCATAATAGGTGGGTGACCCTGCCAGCATTCTAAATACCAATGGCATAGCTTCAAATATACAGAAACACTCAAGCCACCACAGTGCCACAAACTGACAGATTAGTGGATCATCCTGTGTTTGCAGACTTGGCTTCTTATTCAGGTCTCAAAAATTCTCTATGAGTATCTCCTGAAAATTTTTTTCTATGCCATTATTTTTATGATGCTCTGAATTTTCATATATTCTAATGTTATATTTATTAATTGAATTCCACATTTCCCTTTTGCTTTGTTAACTTTTCTTTCTTCTTTTCTCTTGTGCCTCTTGAAATAATAAGTTCAGCTACTGGTGTAGACTGTAGAACCACAAAGTCAGTTTGAACTGCAAGGTCAGTGGTTCAAATTCACCAGTCACTCCTTGAAAACCCTATACTAGGTCGCTATGAATTTGCAACAACTCAACAACATTTAACAACAACAATTCTATCTTTTAATTCACTAATTCTATCTTCTGTTTACTTAAATCTATTGTTAAATACTCTCTTGCATTTCCTAATTCAATTACTTTAGTCTTCAATTACATTATTTCTCTCCTTTAATTTTTTTTTTTTCAATATCCTTGGGTTTCTCATATTGTACTTCATTTTGTTCTGTGATTTCCATTAGTTTGTTTTCTGTGTATTTGCTTTCTTTAAATATATTTAACACTATTGTCTGGAATTCTTCTATTTTTTTCCACTATCCTCAACTCTGTAAGAGAAATGCCTGCTTCTTCATATTTTTCTTTAGATTGGACCATATTGTTTTGTAATCCTATATTTTTTTTAATTATTTTTTTGTTTACTATGTGGCATTTAATGTCATATTGTGGTTATTTGAAATTACATTTTCTCTATTTCAAGATTTAAAAAAATATATTTTTGTTGTTCTTAAGTGCCATCAAGATAGTTATGAGTCGTAGAGACCCTGTATAGGATTTCCAAGAAGTGGCTGGTGGGTCTGAAACACTGACCTTGCAGTTTTCAGTTCATGCTTATTCTACAATACCAATTTTCTCATAAAGGATCCCTAGTGGTGCCAAGGGTTAAGTGTACGGTTGCTAAACACAAGATTGCCTGTTTGAGCCCACTAGCCACTTCACTGGAGAAAGATGAGGCTGTTTGCTCTTTTAAAGACTTATAGTTTTGAGTGGCACTGCAGGATAATGTGCTGGACTGCAAAATCAGTTTGAACCTCAAGGTTGGCGGTTCAAGCTCACAAGTCACTTCTCAGAAACCCTACACAGGGTCTCTATGAGTCAAAGTTGGAGTTGACTCCACTGCACTTAACAACAACATAGTGTCCCTCTAAGGAGCTCTGGTAGTGTAGTGGATTACGAGCTGAGCTGCTAACCTAAAGGTCAACAGTTCAAATCTACCAGCTGCTCCATGGGAGAAAGATGAGGCTTTCTGCTCCCATAAAACTTTACAGCCTCAGAAACCCTATACAGGGTCGCTCTAAGTGGAACCAACTCCCTGGCACGTAACCACCAGTACCACCACAGGGTGGCTCTGAGTTGAAATCACCTTGATGGCTGTGGGTTATCTTCTCCTATTTTGGATGTTCCACTAGAGGGCACTCTGGGCGTGTGAATCCTCCAGTGCTGAGTCAGCAATTCTGGCTGAGATGTTTATCTTTATTGTTACCTGTTTGTAGTTTGTCTACATATGCTTTAAGTATTTTGTTTCAAGTATTTAAATGTTTCAAGTCTCTGGGCACTTAATCTGGCAGATTTTCCCTAAGGAAGTTGACTTCTGGTGTGAGGGTCCCTCTGTCTTCTGCAGATTTGACTGAAGTCTTCCTTAGATGAATCTTGGGCCTAGATTCCTTCCCTTTCCTTTGTGGGACTGATGTTTGATTTTCCCTCTGTGACAACTGCACATACACAGGCCAATGGTATACGTGGTAGTATTTGTCTTTCTCAAGATGAAGGAGAGGAACACTTTATGTCCTTCCCTCATGGAGAACCCTGAGCAGGCTCTCCATGGTGCTTAGTTATGAGTAGGGGGCCAATTGTTTCTTGATACATTGCATCACTGATGTGTTTTTTCTTGTCCTGACTGATGAATGCATCCTGTGACTTTTCTGCTGCCTTGGATCTTAGTGACCATCAGCTTATACATTGTTGTTCTTGTTATGTGCCGTGGAGTCGGTTTCAACTCATAGCGACCCTGTTTAGGGTTTCTGAGGCTGTATATCTTTATGGGAGCAGAAAAGCCTCATCTTTCTCCCACGGAACAGCCGGTAGTTTCAAACCGCTGACCTTATGGTTCACAGCCTGATTTGTAACCACTACGCTACCAGAGCTCCTTAGCTTACACGTTAGTGAGATTTAATAGCACTCAGAATTATCTCAGCTTCCCCGTGTCTCTTCCCTAGTGTGTGGTTTCTGAATGTCCCTAATCAATCGATACCACCATAATCAGACTACATTATCTACAGCTTAGCTTCTGTCCTGTGTTCTTTATTCAGTGTGTTGCTATCCCCATCCCAAAACAACCAAGTGAGGCAAGATCTCCCAGCTTTTCTTCTGACCCTGTTCCTTCTTTCCTTTGTTTTGTGACTCACTTCATCTTTCCAATACTTCAACTGCTACCTGGAGCTCTGGAGGACTCAACTCATACTGATTTTGGTAGGATAATCATGGAATAAGGGGAGTGACTTTAACTCTTTACAGCATCATTTCTCTGGTTATAGGTTTTCTTGGTTTTCCCTTAACATTATAAATATTTTCCTTTTTTTTTTTGCTTATATAATTTACAAAAACAAGTCCATTGTAATTTCACTACAGGAGTTCTGGTGTGGCACTGGTTATATGTATGATAAGCACTGGATTTCTAACTGCAAGTTTGGTGGTTCAAACTCACCAGCACTCTAAGAAACCCTATACAGGGCTGCTATGAGTTGGAACTGACTCGATGGCAGTTAACAACAAAAACATAGGTGGCATAGTGAGTTAAGTGTTGCCCTGCTAACCATAGGATTGGTGGTTCATCCCACCAGTTTCTCTGTGGGAGGAAGTTGAGATTGTCTGCTCCTTAAAGAATTAAAGTCCCAGAAATCCTTCGGAGCAATTTGACATCACACTATACAATTGCTATGAGTCAGAATCAATTTAATGGCAGTGGGTTGGGTTGATATAGGTAGAATGTTTATTTTTCCTTTGACTTCCTTCAAGAGTTTCTCTTTGTCTTTCTGTAGTTTGAATTTTCTATACCTAACTGTGGAGTTTGGGGTATTTATCCTATTTGGTATTCTCTACATTCCTGTATTTGTGGTTTGGTGCCTGTCATTAATTTTGGAAAACTCTTAAACATGAGTACTTCAAATATTTCATCTGTTCCTTTTTTACTCCTTCTGACATCCATATTGCACATATGTTACACTACTGGTAATTGTCCCAAAGGCCTTGAATCATCTGTTTTCTTCTTCTTCCCCTCTGGAATTCAGTTTGGGAAATTTCTATTGACATGTCTTTAAGCTCACTGATTGTTTCCTCAGCTGTGTTCAGTCTACTGGTAAACCCATCAAAGACATTCTTCATTTCTGTTACAGCATTTTTTATTTTTACCATTTTGATTCTTTCTTTGATTGTCAATCTGTCTGCTTATATCACCATCTGTTCTTCCATTGGTCTACGTATTTTTTTTTTTCCCACTTAAGAGTTCTTTGCATAGTAATCACGGTTATTAAATTTTCAGTCTGATATTTCCAAAATGTCCAGCATATGTGCCTTTACTTTGTTTCTTCCTATTTCTTTTTCTTGCCTTTTAGCATGCTTTGTAAGCTTTGCTGAAAGGACATGATGTATTGGGTTTTAGGTACTGAGGTGGTTGTTACTGTTAAACGCATCAAGTTGATTCAAACTCACAATGACTCTGTATAGATTTTATGAGGAGCAATTGGTGGGTTTGAACTGTTGACCTTTGTGGTTACCAGTCCAGTGCTTATCCTACAGTGCCACAGCAAGACTGAGGTTGATGGCATTTAGCCTGAGGATTTATACTTATGATAGGAGATACACTATGTTTACTGTTTTTGTTGTAGTTATCTGAAGCCTCAATGTCCTGTAGTGTCCTAGTTTTTGTTTAGACTGTTGGTTTCCTTAGAAATCCCTTCCTTTGTAGAGTCTGAGCTATCATCTTTTGTTAGTATGTAGAAGTCTTACTGCTGTAGTGCTAAGCTATATATGTGTGGAGTTACAGGGAAGATAATAATTCTTTGATCTTATAAGGTCTAAGTTTTTAGTCAGTCTGTGCCCCTGGCTATGACTTTTGTAAGTGCTTCATAGATTTTTCCACCTGTAGGTCAACCAGAAAAGCTAGAGGAGACTGGACTTGGTCAATTATCTTTCTCCAAAGTCAAATACATCTTTGGTAAAGTAGTTTCCTTGAGGGCTGGTTATCTTTGCAGAGAACAGAAGACAGAATAATCTGGATTTATTTCAAATGGTTTCTTTTTTTCCTGGGCATATTTTAAAATGGTTACTCTTCTCCTCCCCTTGACAGAAAAATACATGGATTTTCCTTTGACATTTACAGGGTGATCCTAGTGACCCAAAGCTTACTTATAAGCAAAACTGGTAGGTAAAACTTATGAAAGGGTGGGACTCCTCAAAACCTGGGCTTTTAACTTTCAACCTTATATACACCGAGCCTCCAGCAATTCATCAACTACAACTAAGTATCCCCCAGTACTACAGCTAATGGTTGGCTTCTGCTCCTGGTTTACTGTGATTCTCTTGTCTTTCTCCAGTTTTCAGAACTGTAATTTACTGTGACCTCTATTCTCTAATAAATCTAAAAAGAATTGTTTTCAGTTTACTCAATTTTCTTGTAAGTACTAGACTGGCAATATTAAGCCCTTTACATGCCAGGGTTGAAACTAGAAGTCCACTTTCTTTACATTTGACCACAATTGTATTTTATTTAGACAAATAATAAAAGTGTTTCTCTTTCTTTGGAGCCATTTTATTGAAAATCATTCCCTAGAGCATGATAAGGGTTAGGAAGAAACCTTGCTTTATATTTTAAGTATCCTATGTGCACCCATATATGCCAATGTGCACATTTTATTCATTCTCCTGCACACTAAGAGCTTTTTTCCAATGAACGACTCCAGCTTAGCAGAGCTTAACTCCATCTTGTGCCTAGGTTTCAGTGTTCAGATGCCAAGTTTTCTTGAGTACTTATGCACCTCTGTTAGTTAAACTGCCAGAATTAGAAGCAGAGTATATTTAAAAGTGGGCTTGGGGAGGCAGGGCTTGATGGTGGCTAGGGTGGAGGTACAGTGAAGTTCGCCATCAGTGATACCACAGAATACCAGGCAAAGCAGATGCAGGACAGAGTTCCAAAACTTGGAACCACAGATATAGGAATATTTAAAAGGTTTGAAGGCTTATAGCTAGTGGAACCTGTTGCAAAAGTAAGAAATCGCGTACTTTTGAAACTGCTGGGCTAGGCGGCCCTGAGCCTACAACTTGGGCAAAACCAAATGGCAAGACAAAGCAGGAGAGCAAATACACCATGGAAAAACACTGCGGGAGCCTTGGAGCAAAGGTGGACAATACACTTTGTCGGTTTTGCTTTGTTCTGATTTTCTTTTTCTGTTTTTTTTTTGGTATCTGTTCATTGCTCCCCTGCCCCATTGTATGTGCACCTCCATTCGGATGACTAAAGGGGGTGCCTGAGTGAGTGGACACCAGCTCTCTCACCACTGGTGGGTTCTTCAGCCATGCATGCACACAGATACTCTCAGCCCAAGAGCTGGTCCTGAACTGTTTGGTTGTTTGGTTGTTTAAATACAGGAAAGACCAGGACAGGGGTGTAGAGAGGAAAAGAGTTAGAAAACAAAACAGGCTGAAAATTAAATTAAATCCTGAGGTACAGCATACAGCATGACATGTGGCATCTTGAAATCTCTCAGGTAGCTTTGAAGACAAGAAGCTGAGGAGAGGACATTAAAGTCATACTCATATTAAACTATAGATTTTTTTTTCTGCCCCTCTTCTCCCTTTTCTATGATTATAGACTACAGTATTCAGTCTAGTTTTGTCTTTTTGATGTTGTTTTTACATTTTTGGTTTTTCTTTTTTCTTGTGTTTTTTTTTTTCTGCTGATGTTGTTTTGCTGTTTTATACTCCCACTTCTACTTTTGGGGGACTCTTTCTCTCTGTATATTACCCAAAAAGAGACAGCAACTGTTGCCATATAATCAAGCTACAACCACACTCTATAAAACACCAAAACTTAGGCAAGAACAAATACCAACTGCCATATACCAGGAAAACAGACATTACCTGTGAAAGTTACTCCAAGTTAAGCAATAAGAAGAGTGAAAAGGGAAGCCCACATCCTGATCACATTTACCTGGAAGCAATCAGCATTAAAAAAATAACAAAACACATATTCAATTAAGTATTAAGGCCACAGATAAA
>NW_006408676.1:7203325-7203714 GCF_000296735.1 Chrysochloris asiatica | reverse complement strand
CTATATTTGTCTTTGTCTTGTGTTTACTAATTAAGACTTAATAAAGTCTCTATAATATTTATATCTTTGAAAATGGGCTTCTTTTCTCCTCTAAGAGATGCCTGACATTTGAGAAGCAAATAGTGTCCTTTGCTGTTAATTCTTTTCTTATATCTCAATGGTGTTCTGAGAGGCAGGAATGAGAAAACTGTAAGGCTAGTGTGCTTCTGAAGAAAAACTATTCTGTGTGTTTGATGGTTTGTAAAATGCAGCAGCTCTTAGAGGACAGTTAACTCTCACAAACATGGTACCAAACAGACACCACTTGTTAGGTTAGATTGACATGTTGGCAGCAGTCAAGAAATCAAACAACACGTTGCATTAGGCAAATCTGGTGCACAAGACCTTTT
>NW_006408676.1:7201138-7202884 GCF_000296735.1 Chrysochloris asiatica | reverse complement strand
TTGACAAGGTGGCAGTATCATTGGGGTCAAGCGTGACAACAATTGTGAGGTTAGCACAGGACCAGTGTTTCATTGTGTTGTGCATAGGGTCCCTATGAGTCGGTACCTACTCAATGACACCTAACAACACCAACAGTAGTCAGATGCCCTGCATCTCTTTAGCTGCCAATTCCTTGAACCCCAAGTGGAACAAACTATATCTTTCAATACATACTTACCCTGCTTAGTTTCTATTTCTTGTCATTATTATCCCCTCTTACACTTCAAAACTGATTTTTTGCTTCATGACATTAATATTCTTTCCAGGAAGATTTTAATAGAGAAGAATTTTTCCCCACTACATAGAATTTGGGTCGGAACCGACTTTACGGCATTTAACAACAAACAACAACAACATAGAATTTGAAAAGTACAACTCAAATAACTACAAGGAATCTTATTTTGTTTTGCTATGCAAATACTAGATGAACCTTCAAGAGTTTCACCTTGGTTGCCCTGACAAAGTCATTTGTTGGATTGCATTCAACTGGACTTCTCTAATACGTTCTGTTCCTGTGTCCACTAAGAAAAACACAACATCAGAAAACTATAGGGCTTGTTTCTTATGTAAGAATTGACCAATGGAAACAATTATGTGTAATTAATAAAAAGTCCCTTATCCCATGCTACCTCCTCAGTTGATACTGTGAGGAATTATTGATATAGAGAAGCTATTAAGATAACATTTCCCCTAAAATGCAATAACACGCACATTTTTCTTTACTTGTGTATCTCTCACCACGAGATGTACAGATATCCAAGTGAATTCATATGTGTATACATACACACACACACAGAACAAATGGAAGCAAAGAAATGGTTTCTTATTGGCCAGGACATATGTTTATAAGCTCCAATTCAGACATCCTTTAAGTTAATTTGGACCTCACAGAGAGTACTTTTTCATTTTTTTGTACTGGAAGCTTAAAGAACAGAACCAAAGGTTCAAGACTCTACTTTTTCCTGAAACTGATTTTTATTATCAGAAAAATTTCACTTCTCATTTGGTTGTTGTCTAGGACTTATCATTGTACATCATTGCCAGAGAATAAATCAATCAGTAGCTGAGAGACGGTAAACTAACAGATCTCAACACTGGCTTCACTTCAGATTAACATGAGGAGCTTTGAAAAAATACTGGTGACTGGCTATGACCACCTGAAAGTGACTCACTATGTGATCTAGGAAGTGATATGATCATTAGGACTTTTTAGAGCTTGCCAGATAATTCCATTATTTGGCCAAGAATGGTATAAAGCAACAACAACCTGCCAAATGCTGTCAAGTTGACTCTGACTCATGGGGTTGTCGTGAGTCAGAGTGGAACTGTGATCCATAGAATTTTTAATGGCTGAGTTTTCAGAATCTTAGCTCTAGACCCTTCTGAGACACCTCTTGGTGGACTCTAACCTTCAACCTTTCAGTTAGCAGCCCATCCATTAACTGCACCACCCAGGGACTCCTTAAATAGAACCAAATCAAGTCCTCTGCTATTGAGTTGATTCTGACTCATAGCAACCCTTTATATGGTTTCTGAAGCTGTAAATCTGTATGGGGGGAAAAAACCCTCATCTTTCTCCCTCAGAGTGGATTGTTGTTGTTATTAAGTGCTGTTGAGTCAATTCCAACACATAGTGACCCTGTCTAGGGTTTCTGAGGAGCAGCTGGTAAACTTGAACCTCCTATCTTGCAGTTCAAACAGCTTTG
>NW_006408676.1:7193148-7200843 GCF_000296735.1 Chrysochloris asiatica | reverse complement strand
GGTGGTGGTAGTTAGTATGCCCTGGAGTCAGTTCCAACTCATAGTGACCATATATAGGGTTTCCAAGACTGTAAATCTTTATGGGAGCAGAAAGCCTTATCTTTCTCCTGAAGAATGGCTGGTGGTTTCGAACTGCTGACCTTGAGGTTAGCAGCCCAACTTGTAACCACTACACTACCAGAGGTTAATTTATATTGGCCCATTTTGGTGCTGTGGGTAAATGCACTGGACTGCAAAATCGTTTGAACTGCAAGGTCGGCGGTTCAAGCTCACTACTCGCTCCTTGGAAACTCTATACAGGGTCACTATGCATTGGAAAAGACTAGACTGCACTCAACAACATTATTTTTTTAAAAGTAAATAAATAAAACTGAAGTCACAATATTCAATAACTTCATTATAAATCCAATAATTTCATCTAGTAAAGTTGCAATGTAATATACAATTTCAGAATGACTGTTTTCTTTTTATTCTGAGACACATGACACTACTACTCATAAACAGTGGGATACTATGTTGGATGGGGAGTCATGAAGGTTGAAAGGTCTAAGAAAATACAAATAAGTGAGAGCTGAACTCCAAAAGAATGATGGGCAGAGTTCTAGGACAGGTAGGCATTATTGGACATTTTGGCTTCCAGGAATGTCTTGGGAATAAAAAGCAATAGAGATTTGGGATTGTTCCAACTCAATAACACCATGTGGAGTAACCAAGCAGTGAGTGTGAAGTGCTTTGGAGATAGCTCAATATTCATGCCAAGGATCTACCATGTCCATAAATAATAATGACTTAATTTTCCCTCATTGCTAATTAAAATAAATGATCTAATGGCACATTTTTATCAAGGAAACAGAAGTTACTTAAACACACACTTATTAAGACAGTGATTTTCAAATAATAAATATAGATTTTTCTGAGTTACCAATTTCACATGACCTGACATAGACCATCATATGCAAATGTGACTAACATACCTAAGTGCCACATATTTCTTGAATGATTATTTTTAAATAAAATGATTGCAGTCAAGTATGGGTCAATAGTATTAAAGCTTAGAGCTTCCTGTCATTTTTCCTTCTTCCTTACTTTCCCAAAGTTCAGAAGATGGAGACAGGGCAGATGCCCATCTGTCTAAAATTAAAGTTGATGCCAAGACAATACAAGATTGTATTTGAAGTGAGGCGTTAGAGAAGACATCAGCAAGTCTATGGGGGAGAAATGAGAAGCAGTTTCTAAAATGGATATAGATATGTAAAGCATTTAGAACTATCCAAACAATTTGAAAATGAAAAATAAGTTGGAGATCATATAATCTTTGATTTTAAGACATACTATATTGGTTAAGATGTTGTAGTATTGGTACAAAGATAGAAATTAAAACAAAATGGACACAAATGCATACTACATTGATTTTTATTACCAAGGAGCCAAGGGATAGAGTGGGAGAGGGAAAGCTCTTATAAACTGCACTATAACAATTATATATTAACAAGAAAAAAAAATATTGACCCCCTACCATATGTAAAAGAGCTCTGGTAGTGGTTATGAGTTGGGTTGCTAACCTCAAGGTCAGCAGTTCGAAACTACCAGCCATTTCACAGGAGAAAGATTAGGCTTTCAGATTCCGTAAAGATTTACAGCCTCGGAAACCCTATGCAGGGTCACTATGAGTCAGAACTGAGAGCACAATACCACTACCATCACCACCACCACCACATGCAAGGAGTCCTGGTGTGGTGCTGCAGGATAATGCACTTGACTGAAAGATTTGAACTGCAAGGTTGGTGGTTCGAATTTACCAGCTGCTCCTTGGAACCTCTTTACAGAGTCACTATGACTCAGAACCAACTCCAAGGCAGTTAACAACAACCATATGCAAAATTTAGTTGGAGTCCTGGTGTGACACTGTAGGATAAGCGCTGAAATGCAAACCACAAGTTTGGCAAGTCAGACCCACTAGCTGCTCCTCAGAAACCCTATGGATGTCTATGAGTCAAAATCGGCTCTGCAGCACTTAACAACAGCAGCAACAACCTGGTGTCACAGGATAATGCACTGGATTGCAAGATCAGTTTGAACCACAGAGTTGGTTCAAACTCACCTGCTATTCCTCGGAACCCTTTGCAGGGTTGTTATGAGTTGGAACCGACTCAAAGGTACTCAACAACAACCATTTGCAAAGTTTTGTTTGAAATGAATTATAAATCATAGAAAGTGTTGTTATATATTTAGGTGCCATGGAGGTGGTTCTGACTCAGTGACCTTATGCACAACAGAATGAGACACTGCCTGACCCTGTACCATCTTCATAACTGGTGTTTTGTTTGAGCCCATTGTTGCTGTCACCTGGTCAAGTCTTCTCTTTGAGGATCTTCCACTGTTTTTGTTGATCCTCAACTTTTTCAAGCATGATGTCCTTCTCTTGATAATATGTTCAAAGTATGAGAGGTGAAGTTTGGTCATCCTCGCTTCTAAGGAGCATTGTGAGCATTGTTACTGTACTTCTTCCAACACAGATTAGTTGTTTATTCAGTCCATGGTACTTTTAATATTCTTTGTCAACACCACAATTCAAATGCATTGATTCTTCTTCTTCTTCCTTATTCATTGTCCAGCTATCACATGGATCTGTGGTGACTGAAAAGGCCATGATTTGGTCAGGCATACCTTCATCCTCAAACTGATACCTTTGCTTTCTAATATTTTAATGAGGTATTTTATAGCAGATTTGTCTAATGCAGTGTGTCATTTGATTTCTTTTTTGTTGCTTCCCTGAGTGTTGTGTATCCAAGCAAAACATATAAACTAGATTTGTAATTTTTCTAAAATTAAGTATAAGAAAATATACTGTGATTTTGTGAGGTTGGAGTTATGCAAAGATCTTAGAAGACGTTAATGTCACTAATCAATAAAGGAAAAAGGTAAAGTAGATTTCATTTCTGTTAAATATATCTGAGTGTCAAAGGATATTATTAAAATAGGAATAGGTCTATGGACAACTAAGCTTTGACAAGGGTGTTAAATGGGGAAATAACAATCTCTTCAACAAGTGGTGCTGGTAAGGGTAAGTTGGATTTACACATACAAAATAATGAAGCAAGAGCCATTATCTTCTCACGCCATAGGCAAAAATATTAAAGATAAAAATTTATGTGTTAAAAATTAAAATTTAAGTGTTAAAGATTTTAGAAGAGAATATAGGGGTGAAAATCATAGGACTAGATGAGACAAGACAACAACAACAACAACAAAAAAGCTCTCTCTAGGGTTTCCAAGGCTATAAATCTTTACAGGAGCAGAAAGTCTCCTCTTTCTCCCATAGAGCAGCTGGTGGATTTGAACTGTTGACCTTGTGGTTAACAACCCAACACATAACCCACAATAACACCAGGACTCGTTCTACTCATCTACATAGGATAATTCATTACAATGGTCACACTGAACTCAGACACCATACTCACAGTTACGGGGTTTATTAGGGAAGTTAATAGGTAATAATGCAGAACCCGAAATGTTCAAGTTGCAGTTTTGTTTTTTTTTTTTTTTTCAGTCAGCACAGTCTCTTCCAGGCCATGCCCACAGGCAGGCCTCTCTGCGGTCTTTGGCCTTTCAGCCACAGGCCCCCTGGCCTCTGCCCTGTTCAAACAATGTTACAAAGTGATTTCAGGGCTACTGCTAAGTTCTCATTGGATACACTACTCCACTGTAAGCCTCAGTCTGAAGGCACTTGGCTCTAGCTCCGTGAGTCAGCAAGTCTAACTCTCCTTATTAAGTGTCTGGAGGTGCCCCATTCTGTAAGTAAGTCTCCTTCCCAAATTCACTCAACTTTACTTGTTCCGTGGGCTTGGAAGCCCACCACTCTGTCTAGTGTGTTGGTTCTTCTTCCTACTGCTGCTCCTCTTCTGCCACCTGTCATAGTTTTCTGACCCTGGGTTGAGGAAGTTCAATGCACAGGGCTCTCAGGATCCCAAGGATGTACTCTGCTTCTGGCTTTGTCTTCCTATTGGTAGTGAAATTCTCCCCTCCTGCTTCTGAGATGACTCATAACCATGTTAGATTTCCAAGTTTTTCAAAACTAATCCTGTTAGCAATCACTCACATCTGAATCATATAAGCCATCAGCATCTTCCCCAACCTTCTCTTTCCCAGACCAGTCAGGGAGAAGTAGTTTGGTGGGAGTTACAAAGTAGAAGAGACATATGAAGTAGTTCTGCAACACAGTAGATTATTAAATACAACCACAAATGCAAGAGCAGCAGAAGGAAAAATAATTGGTACCACATGAAAATGAAACACTCTCATCAAAAGACCTTATATAAAGAGAAACAGACAACTTATAAACTGGGAAATATCTTTTGGAACCATATCTCCAATAAGGATCTAATATCTAAAAAATACATAAAACTTTTATAAATTAAAAACAAGATAAATAACCCGACCAAAAAATGGGCAAAGGACACGAACAGATACTTCTCGGAAAAGGATAGTTAAATGGCCAACAAACATGCTCAGGATCATTAGTCATCAAAGAGATGCAAATTGAAACTATAATGAGATGCCATCTAACTTTTACTCAAATGGCAGAGATGTAAAAAACAGAAAATTAAAATGTTGGTGAGGTTGTAGAGAGGCTGGAGCAATTTGTGTGTTTGTGAGAGAGAGATCTGGGTGAACGTTTACAGAGAAAATGGATTTTCATTAAATAATACATACACATTTTGCTTTGTGACATTGCTTTCAGTATCCACAATGTAACAGCACTCATTCCACTTCTTCATCTATTGTTTACCACTTCCCTTCATCTATTTTTCTTGTCCCTTCCTGCCTTCTGAGTTTTATCCCTGAGTCAGTGACAAGATATGGCTGATGGTTTGAATAAGTGCAGGCTTCCTGTCTATTGCTAGGCTGAAAACTGAACCACAAGGGTATGTTCAATTCCAGCCATAAAGGATGTCTGGGAGTCATAGTATCAGGGATTCCAATAGTCCCTATCAGACCAGAAAGCCTGTCTCATTTATGATTTTTAGTTGTGTTTCACATTTTTCTCCAACTCTATTCAGGACAATTTATTTTGATCATTGTCAGAATGGTCAGCAGTGATAGCTGGGCATCATCTATTTCTTCTGGTCTCAGGGTCATGAAGGCTGAGGATCATGTGAACTAATTGTTTCCAAGTGTCTTTGATTTTCTTTACCTTTCTTTGCTCTGGATGGTGAAAGATGAATAGTTACACCTTAGATGGCTGCTCACAAGATTTTGAGACTTCAGTTGTTATTCACCAAAATAAGATATGTAACACTGTTTTTGTGGACTGTCATTGACCTTAGTATCCTTGAAGACAATGGTACTGAACCTTCAAGTTCAGTAAATTATTTCTTCAAAGTGTCTACGAACTGTTCATAAATTTGCCTCTGACTATGGTTGTTGTTAAATGTTAACCAGTGAGTTCTGATTAATAGTGACCCTATGTACAACAGAATAAAACAATACTGTCCAATACTGCATCACCCCACAATTTTTGTTATGCTTGAGCCCACTGTAGACACGGTGTCAGTCCATCTCCTAAGGATCTTCCTTTTCTTCTCTGACCCTGTTATTTACAAAGCATGATGTCCTTTTCCAGGAACTGGTCAATCCTAATAACATAGCCAAAGTTTGTGAAAAGAAATCTCCCCATCCTTACTTCTAAGGAACATTCTGCTGTATTTCATTCAAGACAGATTTATTTGTTCTTCTGAGAGTCCATGGTAATTTCAAAACTATTTGCCAATACCAACATACAAATGCATCACTTCTTCTCCCCCCTTCCTTGTTCATTGTCCAACGTTCACTTGCATACGAGGAGATTGAAAATGCTATGACACACTTTAGCCCTCATCTTTGTTCAGTGAATAAGGAAGATCATAGAAGAATTGATGCATATGAGTTATAATGTTGGAGGAACATATTAAAAGTACCATGGACTGCCAAAAGAACAACCCAATCTGTGTTGAAAAAGTACAGCAGAATGCTACTTGGAAGCCAGAATGGCCAGACTTTGTCTCTCATACTTTGGACCTAGTATCAGGTGGGACCAGTTCCTGGAGAAGGATATCATATTTGGTAAAGTGGAGGGTCAGAGAAAAAGAGGAGGACCTCCAACGAGATGGATTAACACAGTGGTGGCAGCAATGGGTTCAGGGTTAACAACAATTGTGAGATTGGCAAAGGACCAGGCTGTGTTTTGTTCTGTTGTGCATAGGATCGCTATGAGTTGCTGGTGACTCAATGGCACCTAACAGCAGTAACATCCTTCTTCTTTGTTTCTAACTTTCAATTTCTACTCACTAGTCATTATCAGTGCATCTTGATTGCAGTTTTGACCAATTTTAAACTGAAAAAGTTAGTCAGAATTCTTGAATTCCTCCATAACTGGCTGTAGGGGTTGGTGTATAAGCTTCAGCAATATTCATAGTATCTTGTCTTCTTTGTAGGCAAATAGATATTTTTCTATCATCAACAGCACTGTACTTCAAGATAGATCTTGAAATCTTTGTGACAATGAATGCAATGTAATTTCTTTTTAATTGGTCATTACTGGTATAATAAACTATATGTTTATCTGATTCAAAATTGGCCACCTGAATGTCTTCTTTGGTCTATTTGTGATTCATGCCCTCTGCCCATTTTTACATTTTACTTGTTATTGTAAATTGTACATTTTACCCAGCAGATCTCCCATTCAACATTTCATACATATTTTGTTTCATCTCATTGATTACAATTCCCTCAATGTAATGTCACTTAATCTAAATGCCCCAAGTGTTTTCTATTTCCATCTTTCCTAATCTTCCAGAACTTTGTCCTTGGATAAGTGCTACCCTTTTGATCTCAAATTGTTGGTTATTCTAAATTGTGCATAACTCACTATTGTTATTGTTCCTTTTATAGGCCTATTATTTGGATGCAAATTGAATCATGAGAGTGAGTTCAGTTCCAGACCTTAAAAGAAACTATGGGCTCTCCTTTCAGCTGTTGTAAAATATAAGTAGTTCCATACCACCCCTTTGTGAATCTCCTGAAAATCAGATCAGAGTGGCAGTGGGATTAAGGGCAGTGTTCTTAATAAGTGCCTTTGAGTCAGTTCCGACTCATAGCAACCCTGTTTAGGTTTCCAAAGAGCAGCTGGTGAGTATGAACTGCTGACCTTGTGGTTCACAGTCCAGTGTTGATCCTACAGTGCCACACCCTTAATTCTGTTATTAGATTATCACATCAAATCATATCATAGGGACAGCTATATCTCAACTGCCAAACTACTGAGAATGCTGGCCCTGTCAAGTTGAAACAAAACTTTAACTATCACATATTCCCTTTCACTCACATGTATATGTGTTTTCCACTAGTCATTGACTTACCCTCTCATCTCCTCACACCTCTGGTACCATCACATAATGTTCCTTTTAGTGTGGAAACCTTTTCTTGGCTTTTTGCATTAGTGGTCTCTTATAATATTTGTCTTTTGTAATTAATTTCACTCAGTATAATATCCTCCATGTTCAGTCATGTAATGAGGTATTTTACAAATTTGTCATTATTCTTTAGTTTGCATAGTATTCCATTATGGGTTTCTACCAAAGTTTATTTACTATGCTTCCATTGATGGGTACATAAGTTGCTTCCATCTTATAGTTCTTGCAAAAAAAAAAAAAAATG
>NW_006408676.1:7188401-7190018 GCF_000296735.1 Chrysochloris asiatica | reverse complement strand
TAAGATGGAGGATCAGAGAAAAAGAGGAAGAACCCCAGCGAGATGGATTGGCAAAGTGGCAGCACAGTATGACAACAATTATGAGGTTGGCCCAGGATTGGGCAGTGTTTTGTTCTGTTGTACATAGGGTCACTATGGGTCAGTACTGACTCGATGGCACCTAACAACAACAATAACAATAAGGAAGACCAGTTAATACAACAATTAAAAAATTTTAGACACCAACCACTAAAGCCAATGATGAAGAAATGAAAGAATTCTACTAATTTTTTCAGTCTCAAATGGATCAAAACTGCAGTCAAGATGCCCTGATAATTACTGTTAATTGGAATAAGAAAGTTGGGAACAAAGAGGAAGGATTGGTAGTTGGTATATATTGTGTTGGTGATAGAAATAATGCTAGAGAGCACATAATAGAATTTTGCAAGACCAATAACTTATTCATTGCAAATACCTTTTTCAACAACATTACTGATGATGATACACATGGACATCTCCAGATTGAACACATAGGATTTAAATCAACTATATTTATGGAAAGAGATGATGTTGAAGTTCCATCATCACCCAAACAAATCCAGGGGACAACTGTGGAACAGACTATTAATTGCTCATATGAAAGTTCAAGCTAAAAATGGAGAAAATTAAAAGTCCATGAAAGACTTAATATGACCTTGATTATATTCCCCATAAATTTAGAGAGCATCTAAATAATAAATGTTATGTATTTAAAAACTAGTAACCAAAGACCAGAGGAGTTGTGGGATGCCATTAAGAACATCATACATGAAAAAAGCAAAAGGTAACTTAAAAGACAAGAAAAAATGAAAAATCCAAAATTGATGTCAGAAAAGATTCTGAAATTTGCTCATAAACATAAAGTAACTAAAGAAAATGGAAGGAATAAGTAAGTAAAATAATTGAACAGAAATTTTAAAAGGGCACTTGGAAATGACTAAGTATTATAATGAAAGGTACAAAGACCCAGAATTAGTAAACCAAAAGGAAAAATAGGCTCAGCATTTCTCAAGCTGAAATAATTGAATAACAATTCAAACTTTGGGTTATAACATGAATTGGGAAAATATTGAATGATGCAAAAAGTATCAAAAGCAAATGGAAGGCATACACAGAGTCATTATACCAAAAAATAAGAGTCGGTTGATGTTCAACAAATTCCAGAGGTAGCTTGGAGACATTTGGTAGGACCCTCTCCACAGCCTTTTGTGGATGTTGTTGTTGTTATTGTTGTCAGGTGCCATCGATCCAGTACCAACTCATAGCGACCCTGTGTACAGCTGAACATAACACTGACTGATACTGGGCCAACCTCACTATTGTTGCCGCACTTGAGCCCATTGATGCTGCCACTTTGCCAATCCATTTCGCTGCAGGTTTTCATCTTTTTCTCTGACCTTATTCCCTGCCAAAAATGATATCCTTCTCCAGTGACTGGTCCCTCTTGACAATATGTCCAAAGTATGAGAGACAAAGTTTGGCCATCCTGGCCTCCAAGGAACACTCAGCCTGCACTTCTTCCAACACAGATCTGCTGGTTCTTTTGGCAGCCCATGGCACTTTCAATATTCTCCTCCAACACCATAATTCAAAAGCATC
>NW_006408676.1:7181545-7187361 GCF_000296735.1 Chrysochloris asiatica | reverse complement strand
GGCTTGAACCTCTGGAAGTTCTCTGTCAATGTATGCTTGTAGCCATTTCTGTGTTATTTTTAGTAAAACTTTACTTGCATTGGATGTCAATGATATTGTCCAATGATTTCTGCATTCCACTGGGTCACCTTTTTTTTACAATGGGCACAAATACGGATCTCTTCCAATCATTAGGCCAGATAGTTGTCTTCCAAATTTCTTGGCATAGATAAATGAGTGCCTCCAGTGTTGCCTCACTTTCTGGAAGGATCTCAATTTTTATTTCATCAATTCCTGGTGCCTTTTTCTTTGCCAATTCCTTCAATGCACCTTGGACTACTTCCTTCAGTATTATTGGCTCTTAATCATATGCTACCTCTTGAAACGGTTGAACAGCAGCCATATCCTTTTGGTACAGTCACTCTCTGTATTCCTTACATCTTCTCTTGATGCTTTCTGCATCATTCAATAATTTCCCAGAGACTCCTTCACTAACGAAAGTCGAAACTTGAATTTTTTCTTAAGTTCACCCAACTTGAGAAATGCTGATGGTGTTCTTCCTTTTTGGTTTTCTGCCTCCAGATCTTTGCACATTTTATTGTAATATTTGGCTTTATTCTTGAGCTGATCTTTGAAATTTTCTGTTCAGCTCTTGTACCTTCTTATTTTTTCCATTTGCTTTAGCATCTCTATGCTGGAGAGCAAGTTTCAGTGTCTCTTCTGACATCCATTTTGACCTTTTCCTTCTTTCTTGTCTTCTTAATGACTTTTTGCTTTCTTCATGTATGATGTTCTTGATGTCATCCCACAACTCTTCTGGTCTTCAGTCTTTAGTGTTTAATGTATCAAATCTGTTCTTCAGATGATATCTAAATTCAGGTGGGATATAATCAAGGTCATATTTTGGCTCTTGTGGACTTGTTTTCATTTTCTTCAGCTTTAGTTTGAATTTGCATATGAGAAATTGATGGTCTGTTCCACAATCTGCCCCTGGCCTTGTTTTGACTGACAATATGGAGCTTTTCCATCGTCTCTTTCCGCAGATGTAGTTACTTTGATTTCTATGTCTTCCATATGGTGAGGTCCATGTGTATAGTCGTCTCTTTTGCTGTCTAAAGAAGGTATTTGAAATGAACAAATCATTGATTTTGCAATATTCTATCATGCGATCTCCAGCATCATTTCTATCATGAAGGCCATATTTTCCAACTACTGACCCTTCCTCTTTGCTCCCAACCTTTGCATTCCTATCACCAGTAATGATCAATACATCTTGATTGAATGTTTGATCAGTTTCAGATTGAAGAAGTTGGTAGAATTCTTCCATTTCTTCATTGCTGGCTTTAGTGTTTGGTGCATAAATTTGAATAATAGTGGTATTTACTGGTCTTCCCTGTAGGCACATGGATATTATTCTATCACAGACAGCATTGTACTTCACGACTGATCTGGATATGTTCTTTTTGACAATGAATGCAACACCATTCCTCTTCAATTTGTCATTTCTGGCATAGTAAACCATGTGGTTGTCAGATTCAAAATGGCCAATACCAGTCCATTTCAGCTCACTAATGCCTAAGATACTGATTTTTATGCATTCCATTCCATTTTTAACATTTTACAATTCTCCTAAAGTCATACTTCATACATTCCATATTCTGATTATTAATGGATGTTTACAGCTATTTCTCTTCATTTTGAGTTGTGCTCCATCAGCAAATTAAGTTCCTGAGGGTTTTACTCCCACGTGCTTTACTCCATTTGCGTCATCACGGTCAACTGTACTTTGAGGAGGCAACTCTTCCCCAGTCACATTTTGAGTGCCTTCCAACCCGATGGCCTCATTTTCCAGCACTATATCTGACAGTGTTTCTCTGCTATTCATAAGATTTTCAGTGACTAAATATTGAGAAATAGTTCATCCCTCCTTCTTCCTAGTCTTCATCTGGAAGCTCATCTGAAACCTTTCCATCATGGGTGATCCTGCTGATATTTAAAATACTGGTGGCATAGCTTTCAGAATCACAGCAACTCACAAGGCACCACAGTATGACAAACTGAGAGACGTGTGGTGGTTTTGTGGATATGGTTTGTTAATTTTATTAATTCTTTCAAAGAACCAGTTTCTTTCTACTTGTGTTGATTCTTTCTATTGTTTTTCTACTTTCTCTTTCTTTATTTGTGCTTGAATCTTTAAATATCCTTTCTTCTGGTGGCTGTTGACTTTTTTTTTTTTTTTTTTATCATTGGTGATATTGAGTTAAGGTGTTGATTTTTGTTCCTTCTTCTTTTTTGATGTGTGTCTTATTGCTATTAATTGTCCTTTGAGTACTGTTTATAGCCAAAGATTTGGGATGCTGTATTTTCACTCTCATATTATTCAAGGAGTTTTTATGTTTTTTTTCCTGATATGCAGCAGTTCTTAACAAAATGTTATGCACTATCCATGTATTTGGTTTTCTCTCTTGATCTTCCTTTTGTTGATTTCTATTTTATAACACTTGAAAAGATGCTTTGTAATATTTTGATATTTATAAATTTATTGAAGTTTGCTTTGTAGTCTAAAATAAGGCCTATTCTAGACAATGTATATCATGCTGTTGCTGGGTGGAGTGTTTTGTATATATCTATGAGAGCTAGCTGGTTGATTGTGCTATTTAAACCATCTGCATTGTTGCTGAAGTTCTTTCTTGCTCTGCCATTCTGAAAAAGCGATGCATTAAACTTTTATTATTATGAAAGGAGCCCTGGTGACATAGTCAGGTGTTTGGCTGCTAACCACAAAGTTAGCAGTTCAAACTCATTCATTAGAAGAAAGATGAACTTTTCTGCTTCCATACAGATTTACAGTCTCTGAAACATTGTGGAGCAGTTCTACTCTGTCCTATGTGATCACCATGATTGGAATTGGCTTAGTGGCTTTGGGTTTGGTTTAGATTTTGGTGTTATTATAGTGAAGTTGTCTATTTTTCTATTGAACTCTGTTTAAGTTTGATTTATATATTTGAGGGTTCTTTCACTGTGTGCATAGATATTTATTATGGCTATGATCTCTTGTTGGATTGACCATTTACATTATACAATGTCCTTGTCTCTGTTGCTGGCTTTTGCCTTAAAGTCTATTTTTAATCAGAAATGAATATTTCCAGTTCTGCTCCTTTTTGGTTGCCATTTGCTTGATACTTGTTTTTCTGCCCTTTGATGTTTTTAGCTTATATTTGTCTTTGTATATAAATAATGTCTCTTGTAGAAAGCATATTAATGGGTCATGTTTACTTATCTATTCTGCTACTTTCTATTTCTTGATTGATGCATTTAATCCATTTACATTTATTGTAATTATTGAGAGATATGAATTACTGCTATCAATTTGCTGTGGGTTTGTGTGTATATGTGTGTGTGTGTGTGTGATTTAAAGTTGTATGCTATCTCTGAGACACTGAAATACTGTATCTATTGATTTTCTGATTGCATGTTGGTTCACCCTGATTTTTTGTTTTGTTTTAATATATATAGGCAACAAGCTGACTGTGTTACTCTCGTAGCTAGTTTGTTATCACAGGGGTGCTCATCCCCTGTCTCTTGGTAGATTTGCTAGTAAGTGTGCATATCTCTGACTACTGATCATGCAGAGTATCTCAGGGCAGTTTATGTGGGTGTTGACCTCTGTCTTTCATTGATCCAGTGATACTGTGGTAGGTGGTGGCAATCACCCATCGGATGGGGAAATCAGTGCTGTGAAAAGGGCTGGGTAGGGTCCCTGTTTCCAAACTACTAGAGAAACATAGAAGGAAAGGGGGAGGAGGTAAAAAAGAAAGAGAAACATGGAAATGGGGGAAGAGAGACGTAAGTAGAACGAAAAGGAAAATAAAAATGAAGAAGAAAAGAAGAAGAAGAAGTAAAAAAAGCACAGTATTGGCACTAGACACCAAACACAGCTGGAGTGGATATTGGTACTGAACACAGAGGTGGTGGTGGTAGGACAACTGCTTACTAGATATAAAATAAAGAAGGGGGGTTAGGAAGAAGAAACTACAGTGTTGTGGTATTGTGGAAGTGGGTAGACAGGGAAGAGCTAAGAAGAAAGAAAAAAAAATCTGGTGCATTTGCTAGCTGCTAAACAGCTGTAGTGACAATGTGGAGTTCACTCCAGGGGAATGCATACCACTGTCCATACTAGTGACCACAGGTAAGTGGGGTGGGCACCCACAACACAGTACCAAAAAAACAAAATATATATATATGTATATATGTATACACACACACACACACACACAGTCGGGGGAAGAGTAAGACAAGAAAAAGAAGTAGGCGGTAAGAACTAAGAAGAGAGAAAAGAGAAAAATGGGGGGCAGGGGGATAGAACAGAATAGTACTAGAGAAACTGCTAGCCACCAAACATGGTTTAACAGAATGCAGGGCTTGTTCCTCCTGGGAGCACATACCTCCAACCAAGGAGTTTGTGGGGGTGCTGCTAACCATTCTATGGGATCCAAAAATACAAGCAACAAAAGAAGAGGAAGAAAATTAAGGGAAAAATAATGAAAACAAAATGTGGTAATGATTGTGAGAGGGAAGAACTAAGAAGAAATATAAAGCAGAAAAAAAATAGTTCAGCACTAGAAGTTGTGGAGTGGTTTGACCCGCCATTAGGTGGGTGGGGTGGGGTGGGAGCAGCATGTCTCCAGCCTCTCTGTAGTAGAAAGATGAGGCATTTTGCTGCATAAAGATTTACAGTCTTAGAAACCCTAAGGAACAGTTTTATTCTGTCCTAAAGGATTGCTGTGAGTCAGAATCAACCTGATGGGGTCCTGGTGAGGCACTGTAGGATAAACACTGGATCATTAACCTTAGGTCAGCAATTCAAACCCACCAGCCACTCCTCAGAGGTCACTATGAGTTGGAACCGACTCAACAGCACTTAACAACAAATGACAACAGTGTATATATTTTTAAATATTTATATACTTATTGTTGTTGTTAAGTGCTGTCAAGGTGGTTCTGATTCACAGTTATTTGTTGTTAAGTGTTGACTAAGTTCCTACTCATTGAGACCTTGTACAGAGTTTCTGAGGAGCAGATGGTGAGTTTGAACCTCCAACCTTGTGGTTCAACCAACCTTACAGTCGAGAGTTTATCCTACAGTGCCTACCGGACGGTGGGGGGGAGTGGTGGCTACATAAGATAAACATTGGACTGCAAACCACAGGGTCTGCAGTTCAAGCCAGTTAATGGATTCATGGAGAATGATGAGGCTTTCTGCTCCCAAGAAGATTCAAAGCCTTGGAAACCCTATACTGGGTTGCTATGAGTTGGTAAACTCAACAGCACATAACAACAACAACATAACATATATATAAGGGCTAGTGCTGTTGAGTTGGTTCTGTTGACAACATATAACAACAATAACAATAATAACAATAACAAATAACAACATCATAGCAACCCTGTACAGGGTTTTTGAGGAGCAGTTGGTAGGTTTAAACAACTGACCTTGTGGTTAGCAATCCAGTGGCTATCCCACAGCACCACACCAGGATTCCATATATATATGGAATCCAAAAGATATATGAATACCAAAACTCATTTAAAATGGTGCTGAACACCATTATTTATCAAGAGAATGCAAATTATATATATATATTTGTTGTTGTTGTTGTTAAGTGCCGTTGAGTTGGTTCAGCGACCCTTATAGGGTTTCCGAGGAGCAGCTGGGTTGAGCTTGAACTGCCGACCTTGCAGTTCAAACAGCTTTGCAGTCTGTCGCATTAACCTGCAGTAGAGAGACAGAGCTCTGGTAGCGTAGTGGTTACGAATTGGGCTGCGAACCTTAAGGT
>NW_006408676.1:7140098-7180529 GCF_000296735.1 Chrysochloris asiatica | reverse complement strand
TCAACATAGCTGAGGCAGTGTTAGACAGAACATTCACTTTGTCAAACACTTTGACAGTTTCTTAAAAATTTAAGTAAAATTTTGACCAGTTTACCTCCTAGCTATTAACCAGAGAAAAATTAAAATAATGTTCTTACAACAGGAATTGTGAATGAATGTTCAAAGAAACTTTAATTATAACAAGTTAGCTATTTTAAAACCCAAATATTCATCAGTGTGGTGCTGTGAGTTAATGCGCTGGACTGCAAAGTTGGTTTGAACATCAGCTGCTCCCCAGAAAAGCTATACAGGGTCGCTATGGGTCAGAACCAACTCGATGGTACTTACCAACAACAACAAAGAATGAGTAGCCAAAGCGTGGTATATATTTATAAAGGAACACTGTTGTTAAGTTCTGTTGACGAGAATCCAACTCACTGTTGTTTCACTGTCATCAAGTCTGTTCACACTCATAGCAACCCTGTATAGGATTTCTGAGAATCAGCTGGTAGACTTGAACCACTGACCTTGCAGTTCAAATCGACCTTGTAGTCCAGTGCTTATCCAACATCACCATGCCTTTCTGAGGCTGTAATCTTTACAGGAGAAGAAATCCTCATCATTCTCCTACAGAGCAGATGCTGGGTTTGAACTGCTAACCTTGTGGTTGACAGTCCAGTACCTATCTTATAGCTCCACCAGGGCTCCTTACCAGGGTGTACTTCGGACAGCTGCTGGATATCCAAATCTGTCCTTCTAAGTTGTTGATATGGAGTTCTGCTATGGGACTATTGGATAAGCACAGTTCAAATCCACCAGGCACTCCTCAGAAACCCTATACAGGGTGGCTATGAGTTGCAACCAACTCTATGGCACTTAACAACATTATATATTATGTATGATTCCTCCCATGTAAAGTTGAAGAATAGTTCAATTGACTATGTGGTAGAACAATTCTGAACATTCAGAACATGGGTTACATGAAGAAAAATGTGGCATCAGGATTGGAGTTATATGGGTTTTATGAAGAAAAATGTGGCATCAGGATTGGAGGAAGACTCGTTAACAACCTGCAATATGCTGATGATATAACCTTGCTTGCTGAAAGTGAAGAGGACTTGAAACATTTACTGATGAAGATCAAAGACCACATTCTTCAGTATGGATTGCATCTCAATGTAAAGAAAACAACACTGGACCAGTAAACAACACTCTTATCAATGGAGAAAAGATTGAAGTTGTCAAGGATTTCATTCTTCTTGGATCAACTATCAACACTCATAGATGCAGCAGTCAAGAGATCAAAGGACATGTAGCATTAGGCAAATCTTTTGCACAAGACCTTTTTAAAGTGTTGAAGAGCAAAGTTGTCAGTTTGAGGACTAAGGTGTGCCTGACCCGAGCCATGGTATTTTCAATAACCTCATATGCATGTGAAAGCTGGACAGTGAATAAGGAAGACTGTAGAAGAATTGATGCTTTTGAGTTATGGTGTTGGAGGAGAATACTGAAAATGCCATGGGCTGCCAAAAGAACCAACAGATCTGTGTTGAAAGAAGTGCAGCCAGAGGGCTCATTGGAGGCCAAGATGGCCAAACTTCTCCCTCATACTTCGGACATATTGTCAGGAGGGACTAGTCACTGGTACTTACCAACAACAACAAAGAATGAGTAGCCAATGACCTTCTTTACCCTTGAAGTATGTAACACTCTAGCAGCTCTTCCCATTTTCCCCAAACACTGAGCTGTGCCTGAGAAGTGGCATGACCAACTCTGCTATCTGACCAAAGATAAGAAATCTGAAAAGAAATGCACAAGAGGGATGAGAGGAAACTAGAGGCTGCTAAAGGAGGAGGTTTTATATATATATGTATGTATATATATACATATATACATATATATGAAGAAAGATTAGGAAGTAAGAGGTGAGAGAGAGAACAAACAATCAAAAACAGAGAGTAAATATAGGAATGGTTGAGGAGATGGTCAAGGAAGAGAAAAGAAAAAGAAAAAGAAAAAAATAAACCTTGCCATCTAGAACATAAAATATGTATACCCTCAGAAAACTGATTTCAAGTAGATGAAATAAATTATAGCCACTTCTGAAATTGGAAAAAATTAAAACTATGTGCACATTCAACAATAGCTTAATGAAGTGATTAATTACAAAACAGTCTGGGAGAGCTGGGTAAGTACTTGGGGTTGGGGGGCCGGAGGGGAGAACACACCAAATAAGACCTCCTTCCTCTCAGCCCTTCAGACTTTATAAAACTAGTTATTTCCTTTTGATAAAATGATCTTTTCAGACCATCATACAAATTTATATATTCAAACTAGGTTTCTGTACCAGGTGCTGTCATAAAATAAATTTTGAGATGTTTCAGTATCCCCAAAGTAAGTGTGTTGGACAGCTCCCCACTTCACAATGCTGGTTTTTTTTTTTTGTTTTTTTTTATAATAATGCAGCTCCATCCAGGATGAGAACATTTCTCCAAGACTTGTTATTAAATCTCCTTTTTGAGGGCACATTCAGTATATGTTAAATGATCTTAGGTTCTAAAATATATTTTTCCTCAAAAAAAATTTGTTAGGACATAAGGAAGCATGTTTTATATCATGTTCTTAGAATTGTACTTTTTGTGGATATAAATTGATTAACAATAGGAAGACGTTCTGTATGTCTATGTTGACATTTAATTGATTTGTGGAATAATATGTTTCTTATATTACTCATGTATCTAAACATTTTCATAACCGACTAACATTGATTGAACAGTGCCCCACTAAATTATGTAGCAACTTGTCTGGACCATGTTTTGCAGTGGTGTGGCAATTATGTCATGATGCAATCTGGCAGTTATGTAATGATTTGCATCCACCATGATCTGATCTGATGTGATAAACTAATCAGTTGTAAGGAGATTAGGGTGGGATGCATCATTCTTACTCAGCTCACAACCCTGATCAGATGCAAGAGGAGTTTCCCTGAGGTGTAAACTGCAAAACCTTTTATCTTACAAAAGATTAAAGGAAAGAGAAGCAAGCAGAGAAAGGAGCTCTCCATACCATCAAGAAAGAAGAGCTAGGAGGGGAGAACATCATTTGGACCAAGGGTCCCAAGGCTGAGAACATCCTAGACCAAAGGGAACTTTGATGCCGAGATACATGGAGATCTCTGAGAAATGCTAGGCCCACAGATGTTGAAAGGAGACAAGAAATTTCCCCAAGAGCTAAGAGAGAGAGAAAGCCAATGCCTAGAATCGGCGCCCTGAACTTCTAGCCTACTAACTCATGAGAGAATAAATTACAGTTTATTAAATCCATCCACTTGTGGTATTTCTGTTTTAGCATCACTAGATAACTAAGAGAGAATTTGGTATTGGGTGTGGGGAACTGCTATAACAGATACCTAAAATGGGAATGCAGTTTTTGAATTGGGTAACGGTTTCTGCTGTTGTTTAGCAACGCTCTATAGTAGCATAGTGGTTACGAATTGGGCTGTGAACCTTAAAGTCAGAGGTTCGAAACTACCAGCCGCTCCGCAGGAGAAAGATGAGGCTTTCTACTCCCGTAAAGATTTACACCCTCGGAAACCCTGTACAGGGTCGCTATAGGTCCGAACTGACTCGACGGAACTTAACAACAACAACATAGGGTTTCTGAGGCTGTAAATCTTTGTAGGAACAGAAAGCCTCATCTTTCTACTGTGGAGTGGCTGGTGGACTAGAACTGCTGACATTGTGATTCACAGTCCAGTGCTTATCCTCTAGAGCCACCACACTCACATTAGGTAAAAAGTAGAGTCTAGAAAAGTTTTAAGTGTCTAAAAGTAAAGTTTTAGATTGCCTTGAAGCCACTGTTGCTAAAATTATGAACACCAAAATGTATTCTGCTGAGAGCTCAGAAAGAAAGTTATCTTAGAGAATACATATTGCACCTGCAATAAAATAGTTACAAATGTGGATATTAAATTTTCTTCTGATGAGACTTTATAAGAAAATGATGAACATATGATTGGACAATCAAGGTAAAGCAATGCTTTTCATGCAGTGGCAAAGAATTTGTCTGAATGGTCTAATGTTTGGTGGAAGGTAGAATTTGTAAGTGATAAACTTGCATATCTAGCTTATGGGATTTCCAAGCAAAATCTTAAAGGGATCATATGGTTTCTCTTTGATGCCTGTACTAAAATGCAAGAAAAAAGAGACATAAAAATTAACCCTGCAAAATGAAAACAACTTAAAGATTTTGAGAATTCTTTTGTAAAAAACTAAGGGAACATGTTCTATAATGTTCACCAAAGGCATGATTACACTATCTTTTGTTAAATAGATTATGTCTGTGACTGACGGATCTAAACAACTCCCACACAGAATATCCGTCAGCTTAGGCTGAAGGGCACAGCAAAAGAATGAAAGGGGAAAATGCTGTGTGCCTTCTAGAATTCTATGGGAAGGAAATGGACAGAAGCTACATCTGTTGTCCTCCAAAAGAAGAAAAGGACCATCCCTAGAGCAGCTCAGAAATCAGCTGAACTGTTGAAAGGACATGGAAAACAGTACCTTCTCCATTTCAAAGGGTAGGACTACAGCTCCTAGGTTTCAATTAGTCAGATCTTTACCAACTTGATTCTGGAGTGTGGGACTGCTATTGTTAAAGTGTGCCAGCGGTATGGTCCCATAGTCCAAAGCTAAAGAGTGGGGCTGCTGTGTCCAAAGGTAGATGAACAGGGTCTGTCAGGGTGAAAGAAGTAGGTCTCCATTTAAATGAACTGGAAAGTGGGGCCACCTAAAACCAAGAGACCAGACTTACTATCTCAGACGAAATGGAAGGTAAAGCTGAAATTCAAGGCCAGCGGGTCTCCCAGAGTCTGAAGGGCACGGTCATTGTCCAGATGGGGTAAGAGAGTAGAGGATTATTTTCAAGCCTTGGGAGATAATATAGTTTGTTCTGCTGTTTTTTAAAATTTTGCCTGTTATCCAGTTTTCCCTTTAATAGCTGCCATTTGTAATGGAAATGTATTCTTTGTGCCTGTTATACCATTGTACTTTGGAAGCAGATAACTTGCATTCTAAATTTCACAAATTCACAGGTGAAGAGGAATTTTCCCAGGATAAAACATGTTTAAGGCCTCATGTGTATTTTATTTAGATGATTCAGAAGATGGAATTTTGGACTTGTAGTTGATTTAAGATATTATGGATGATGTAATGGAGAGAGTCTTACATGTGGAAAGAACATAGATTTGGGGGAAGGGGGTCAAAGCTGGAACATTATGGATTGAATTGTGTCCTTTCCTGAAAATCTATTATAAAAGGTAACCTCTATATATGTGGCTAAGGCGCTCTGGTAGCGTAGTGGTTACGAATCGGGCTGCGAACCACAAGGTCAGCAGTTTGAAACTACCAGCTGTTCCATGGGAGAAAGACGAGGCCTTTTTCTCCCATAAAGATTTAAAGCCTCGGAAACCCTGTACAGGGTCGCTATGAGTCAGAATCGACTCCACAGCACATAACAACAACAACAACAACAACAACATATATGTTGTTATAATTCCAATTAAGAGTGAGTTGTTTTAATTATGTTTATGAGGTAAGATTCATGTGTCTTCAGTAAATTTTTCTTGAGAACAAAAAAAGTAGAGAGAAGTTAAGTGTAAGCTGGCAAGTGGAGATGGAGTAAAATAGTTGCCAAGATACATGGAGAGCTCTAAGAGCCAGGAAACAGAAGTTGAAAAGACAAGAGCCTTCTTCCAGAGCCAACAGAGATAGATGAAGCCTTCCTCTAGAGCTGACATCCTGAATTTGGACTTCTAGCCTTCAAAACTGTGAGAAAAATAAATTTATGTTTGTAAAACCACCCACTTGCAGCATTTTTGTTACAGTAGCACAAGATAGTTAAGATGCTGACTTTTCAAAACTTTTTTTTTAAAGTTTCTTATTGTGAATTTAGTGAAAGTTTGCAAGGCAGATCATCAGTTTTACATTCAACAAATCATATACTTTGTTTCATTACAATGATTATAATCCCCACTATGTACCATCAGTTAACAGTATTTCTCTCTATTCATTTTAGCTCTTTTTATTCTTTTAAGTACTCAGTCATATATAATAATTTACACCACCAAAGGGCACATTCTGCAAGTCTGCCTCCTGGCCACCAGCTCTCAGGTCCTCTCTTTCCATGAGCCTAGAGTCCTCAGCTGCTTCCTCTCTCTATGGCCCCATCTCTGCTTCCATCTCTGGTGTTGCTGCTTCTTTGGAAAAGGTCCCTTGATGGTCCTAGGGTTCTCTGCTCCGGGACTGTAAGGTTAACTACTCCCCCATTTTTGTTATGAAACTTCTACCTTTACAATTGTGACCGTCACAATTTTTTAATAATATAATCTCTGTGACAGTGTTGTTTAAAGCTTCCTTCCTCCCCCTATCTCAGTACTCAGAAGAATGATTCATAACTCATGGTAGCTCTGTAGAACTGGACCCCCACCTCATATGGTCTCCATTTATTTTAGAAGCCTTCATCCCCAGTTGCAATCTATCTTAAGAAACCAGAGAATTTGTATTAGATAAGGTACAGCTCTTCTCAGCCTTATACAGCTTCATAGGGATTCACACAAGGGTAATCCTAGATCTTTGGAGCATCAGAAAAGGAAGCACAAGGACGTATCTTGGAAAGGATTTGGAGAAAGAAGGTAGAGAGTTCAGTTCCAGGAAGAATTGCCTCCCCAGTACCCACTAACAATAATGTCATATTTTCAAGGAACAATAATTGATATGGGATCTTTCTTGCCTTTTATCAACAGCCACATAGAGGTGATCTGGCATCTCTTAAAAAAATAGCCAGTGAGTAGAAAATCTGTAACTGTAGTGAAAAGTTCAGCCACTTTCTTCTCACCTCACCTATTCGCTGATAAGTAATCCCTATAAGGGTACCACAAGACTCAGACTGAACAAACAGATGCAAATGTCCATTAATAATTGGAACATGAAAATACAAAACAGGAATCTAGGAATTTGGAAAATGGTAAGTTATCAGAACTAAAAAGGAACAATGAATATAGATATCTTAGGAATTAGTGAGCTAAAATAGACTTGTATCAGCCATTTTGAACTGAGCAGTCACAGGGTCTGCTATGTTATGAATGACAATTTGTAGAGGAATGGCATCACATTCATTATCAAAAAGAAAATTTCAATATCTATCCTGATACAGTATAGCACTGTCAGTGATATAATATCCATATGCCTACAAGGAGGACCAGTTATTACAACTAATTTTTGCACCAACCACCAATGCCAAAGAGGAAGAAATTGAAGCTATTAACCAACTACTTCAGCCTAAAATTGATCAAAGTGCATTACAGTTATTGGTGATTTGAATGCAAACGTTGAAAACAAAGAAAAAGGATCAGAACTTGGAAAATATGGCCTTGGTGATGGAAACAATATCAGAGATCACATGATAGAAATTTGTAAGACCAATAATCTAATCACTGAGAATACCTTTCTAAACAACATAAACAGCAACTATATAAGTGGACTTTGCCAGATGGAATTCACAAGAATCAAATTGACTATATCTCTGGAAAAAGAGATGATGGAAAAGCTCAATATTATTAGCAAGAACAAGGCCATATGTTGTGGAACAGACCAACAGTTGCACATATGCAAGTTCAAGTTAAACATAGAGAAAATTAAAACAAATCCTTGAGAACCAAGATCCGACCTTCAGTTCCTAAGTTTTATTCAAATAATATTAGCCTTTTACATTTGTTTGTCAACCACTCCCTACTTTACCTCCAAGGATTCTCTTAAGTGAGCTATGCTAATTTTTCACAACAAATGTAATAAAAAGAGATTGGAAAACAACATGGAAGGCAGGTTTGTATCCTAAATAAAAATAAAGTATATCTCACCTGAATTTAGAGACCATTTCAAGAATAAATTTGAAACATTGACTATTACTGACTGAGACAAGTGATGGATGACATCAAGTATATCACACAAGAACAAAACAATAGGTCATTAAAAAGACAGGAAAGAAAGAAAATACCGAAAAGGATGTCAGAAGAGATTCTAAAAACTTGCCTCTGAATGTTGAATAACATAAGTAAATTGAATAAATGATGAAGTAAAAGAGCTAAACAGAAAATTCCAAATGCAGCTCAATAAGAAAAAAATAAAGCATTATAATGAAATGTGCATAGATCTAGAATTTGAAAACCAAAAGAGAAGAACACCCTTGACATCTCCCTGGATGGGTGGGGAAGGGATGGGGGAAAAAAATTCAAGTCTCTACAATTTTGAAGTAGCAGAGTCCTAGTATGGTGCTGTAGGCAGTAAGCACTGGATTGTTAACCACAAGACTGGAGGTTCAAACTCACCAGCCACTCCTCAGAAACATTATACAGGGTACTAGGAATTGGAATAGACTCAACAGCACTTTACAATAACAACATGAACAAATTATTGAATGAAATAGGAAGCCTCAAAGAAGATGGGAGGAATACACAGAAATACTATACCAAAAAGAATTGGTGGATGATCAATGATTTTAGGAGGTAGCATATGATTAAGAACAAATGATGTTACATATGGAAGCAGAGATGAGGACATGGAGAGATAGAGCAGCTGAAGTCTCTAGCTAAATTCATGGAAAAAGAAAGGTTGTGTGCTGGTGGCCAAGAGGCAGGCTTGCAGAAGGTGCCCTTTGTTTGTTTAAATTATTATATATTCCTGAGTGTTTTTGTGTACATCTCCCTGCCCCCCCAAAAATAATAATAATAAACAGGGTGAACAGAAGCAAATAATGTTGAATTATGATGTACGGAGGATATTGTAATAATTGCAATGAAACAAGGAGTGTAAAACTAATGTTCTCCCATGTAAACTATCACTCAATTCACAATGAAAACTAAAAAAAAAAAAAGAAAAGAAAAAGAAGAAAAACAAATAGGATTGACAGAAGTCCAAGCTACAAGGAAGGTATTAGTGTAAAATAAGACTCCAGGAATATACAGAATATCAACTGAGATGTTTAAACAAACATGCTGCTCTGGAAACATTCACTTGTCTTTGCCAAGATATTTGGAAGGCCAATATCTAGACAGTCAACTGAAAGAGATTTATATTTGTATAACTTCAAAGAAAGATTATCCAACAGAATAAAGAAATGATCAGTTTCATTAATTTCACATGTAAATAAAAAAGATAATTAAAAAATAATTGCAGCAATACATTGGCAGGAAACTGTCAGAAATTCAAAACAGATTCAGAAGAGGATATTGGATGAATGATATCATCGCTAATGTCAGGTAGATTATAGCTGAAATCACAGAATACCAGGAAGATGCTTACCTGTGTTTTATTTACCATGCAAAGGAATTCAACTTTGTGGAGCATAACAAATGATATATAATATTGCAAAGAATGGGAATGTGATAGAAGTTAACTGTGCTCATGAGTAACCTATGTATAAGCCAAGAGGAAGTTAAACACCACAAGGTGGTACTTCATGGTTTACAAACAGGAAATATGTGTATCAGGGTTATAGTCTTTAATCATACTTATTCAATTCATATGCTGAACAAATAATCAGAAAATTTGGACTTAATGAGAACAACATTGTATCAGGATTGGAGAAAGCCTCATTGACAACCTGCAATATGCATATGACAACAACCTTGATTGCTGAAAGTGAAGAGGACTTGAAACACTGATGAAGATCAAAGACTACAGCTTTTAATATGGATTACACCTCAACAAAAAGAAAACAAAAATCCTCACAACTGGACCAATTTATTTGAATCTACCATCAGTGTCCAGGGAAACAGCAGCCAGGAATCAAATGACACATTTGCAGCAGATTTGCCCAATCTGTTCTTTAATGTGTTAAAAAGCAAAGGTATTACTTTAGAGATTAAGATGTGCCTATGTGGTGCTATAGAATAAACACTGGACCACAAGGCTGGTTAGAACTACAAATCAGTGGTTCAAACTCAGCAGTCCTTCCCTGGAAACCCTATACAGGGATACTATAGATCAGAACCAACTCAACAGCACTTAACAAACAACACCCTATGCCATGATATTTCAGCCTCCTCATTTGCATGTAAAAGCTAGACAATGAATAAGGAAAGCCAAAGAAGAATTGATGCCTTTCAAATATAGTGTTAGTGAAGAATATTACATTCACCATAAACAGCTAGAAGAATGAACAAACTTATATGGAAAAAAGTATAGCCATGATATTCTGTTTGCTGTAGCTATCCACTTATGGAGTCCTGGTGTGGCGCTGTAGGTTAATGTGCCTGACTGCAAAGCTGTCTGAACTGCAAAGTTAGTGGTTCAAGCTCACCAGTTGCTCCTCGGAAACCCTATACAGGGTCATTATGGGTCGGAACCGACTCAATGGCACTTGACAACAACAACAACAAAGCTATCCATTTATAGTATTTATGTTATGGATGCACTAGATAACTAAGATAAATGTGGAAGGAGAAAGCACTCTCTTTAAGAGGAAGGGATTAGATAAAATGCACCTAGCTAGAAAAACAGGGATTGGGGTCAAAATGGGATTATTTTTTTCATTGACAATTCTTATTCTTTTTCTCTTTCTTTCCTTAGTATTTGAAGAATTTTATTGGTTCAGTATGGATTCATTATTTCCAGTTCTCATCACTACATAACAAGTGCAACCCTTCTCTGTTCTAATGTCTGCCTTTTTTATAATTGGCTAACATCAAGTTTTCCCATGGTTTGTACAGACATCATGTCCTTTATGTTTTCCTCAAAGGAATCCTATTACATGAATAGTGTAGTATTTGACTGCTAAGGTAAGGCTGGTGGTTCAAACTTACCCAGTTACTCTCTGAGGAAAAGACTTGGTGTTTTGCTTCTATAAATATTATAGTCAAGAAATGCCTATGAGACAGTTCAACTCTGTCACTTGGCGTTACTGTGAGTCAAAACTGACTTGACATCACCTAGAAACAACATTTTCCCTCTAATTCTTTCTATGGCTTATCTTTCTTTCCCCTCTTCTCCCTCATTTTGGTTTGATCATTGGTCTCAGGCAGGGAATCTCACCAAGTTGGAGAAGAACTTCTACTCATGGAAAGACAATGATCCAGTGAGGGAAGTTGGGAGTCTGAATTCAGTCACTGTCTATGGGGCTCTGCTAACTGCTAACTAAACTAATTTCGTTTTGAGATTTCTTTTGCACTGGGTTTCTTTCACTAAGTGTGTTTAATCCACTGTAAAATTGTTTTCATGGCTGTAGTCAATGTTATTGTAACTGTTTAACAATGTGCATTTCTTTGCTTTGAAAAAAGCATTGGCTGTCTCTATGCAAATTAGCACCTTGTCTAATGCCATTAAACATGGTTCCTGGAAAAGCAACAACTGAAAGTTTGGAGAAACTTGTGCATTCAGTCTCAGGGGATAAGGATACCATGAATTAGGATGCAGAAACTCTACTTCCTAAGTCTGGACATACCTTGCTTAGAGATACCTGGTCTTCACCTTAACCTGTGACCTTGAATTTGGAATGGAAATATGCACAATTAACCAAATGAACTCTTGTCCCTCTTGTCACTTCAAATGAAATACTAAACCTTACCCTGAACAATGTAGATTGGCTTAAGGAAGTACTTTTTTGTTAGTTAGTCAAGGAAGCCATGTACTAAATAGAAGGCAATATCCCCTGCTGAGTATGCTGGAGGGCTCACAAAAGATTTAACATGTGATGTTACAAAGAAAGAGAAGTAAAGAAGTATATTTATTGAGCAATCACTATTATAGCCCATCACTTGTGCTAATTACAGTTAAGTTTCTTAATCTTAGCAAAATGCTGTAAAGATACGTTATAGATTATATATCTTTGGAAGCAAACTCTGAGACGAAGTTTGACAGTCAAGATACTTATTAAGAAGTATCATTGGGACTAAAGGCTATGGAAAGAAAGGAAAAGAAGCAAAAGCAGACAATGGGAGAATATGAGCTGTGATACAGGCCCAACAACAGCCTCAACTGACTCTGGAGGAAGAACGGTCCTTAAGAGGTATCCCACGGTAGGCCAAGATGGCCAGGCCTTTATATTCTCATTTGGATCAGTCATTGGCTATGGACCAGTGGTGAAAAACATGACCCTGGAGAACTGCTTCTCTGCAACTAGGGGTTTGCCCCAAGGGACTGACAACTTAAAGTTACCAAAATTACTTGCAATGATTGGGGCAACAACCCTTTATTGAGAGAAGATCTGGGCTCTGTTTCACAACACCTACCACATGAGAAAGGTATGATTTTCATTATCTTAAAGATGAAGGCAGAGAACTTAAAAAAGGTTAAGTGATCATTCAAGATCACAGCATCATCATCATGGTTACTATTTGCTAGGACTTCTTGTCAGCACTTTATAAGTAGTCTTATGTAATCTCATAATAACATAGGAATCATAACAACCATCAAGTTTTACAAATGAAACAACTGAAGCACAGAAAAGAATTCATTTGAGCCTGCAAACACAACTAAAAGAAGACAATCTAGTATTTCAACACTCAAGCTGACTTCATGCATGAAACCACCAATTTACATTGCATTTGTTTACATTTTAACCCGGAACTTTCTGCTAATGAAGCTGCCAAAACCATATTCTTCTCCAATGTGTACTACTTACTTCTTCCAAGTGACCCTAACTAATTTCTTCCAAATTACCTCATTGCTTTTTTACCCTTTAATCCCTATCACCAGAGGATAAAGTCCTAGCTCATTATAATGACACAGAGAAATTAAACACTTTCCATAAAGCTACAATAATCAAGACAGCATAATGTTAGTGGAAAAAAGGTACATAAGTTGAATATAACAGAATAGAGAGTCCAGAAGTAGACCAATATAAATATGGTCAACAATTTTTGACCAAAACGCACAGACAATTCAATACACATTCTTCTACAAAAAACAGTGCAGGAACAAATGGGTAATCACAAGCAAAAGAATAAACCAAGACACAGACATTATATTTTACCTAAAATTGTTGTTAAGTGTTGTCGAGTCGGTTCCAACCCATAGAGACCCTGAACAGGGTTTCTGAGGCTGTAAATCTTTACTGGAGCAGAAAGCCTCATCTTTCTCCTGCGGAGCAGCTAGTAGTTTCAAACTGCTGACCTTGTGGTTCACAGCCCGATTCGTTATGTCAACATAAATCAGAGATCTAGATCTAAAATCCCAAACTATAAAGCTTCTAGAAGAAAATTTAAGTGAAAATCGACCTAACTTTGTAGGTGGCTAGGGTTTATACACAACCAAAGGAATGATTTATGAGAAAAAACTGATGCATTAGAGATTATTAAATAAAAGAATGTTTACTCTCTGGAAAGCATTGTTAAGAAAACAAAAAGACAAGCCATAAACTTGAATAAAATATTTGCAAAACACATATCATATCTAATAAATGACTTGTACCCCAGATATCCAAAGAATTGTTAAAACTCAAAATTAAGGGAAAAAGAATAATTTAAAACAGCCTAAATATCTAAACAGAAATCTCACCAAAGAAAATAGAAAAGCTGAAAATAAGCATATCAAAGATGTTCAACACAATTTGTCTTTATTGTTGTTGTTGTTAGGTGCCATCGAGTTGGTACCTACCCATTGTGACCTTATGCACAGCAGAATGAAACACTGCCCAATCCTGGGCCAACCTCACTACTGTTGCCACGCTTGAGTCCATCGATGCTTACACTTGGCCAATCCATCTCGTTGGAGGTCTTCCTCTTTTTCTCTGACCCTCCACCTTACCAAACATGATTATCCTTTTCCAGCGACTGGTCCCTCCTGACAATATGTCTAAAGTATAAGAGATGAAGTTTGGCCATCTTGGCCTCTAAGGAGCATTCTGGCTGCACTTCTTCCAAAATGGATCTATTGGTTCTTTTGGCAGCCCATGGCACTTTCAATATTCTCCTCCAACACCATAACTCAAAGGCATCAATTCTTTTATGGTCTTCCTTATTCACTGTCCAGCTTTCACATGCATATGAGGTTATTGAAAACACCACGTTTTAGGTCAGGTACACCTTAGTCCTCAAGCTGTTGTTGTTAGGTGCTATCAAGTCAGTTCTGACTCATAGAAACCCTATGTACTATATAACACTCTCCAGTCCTCCACCATACAATTGTTGTTATGTTTGAGCCCATTGTTCCTGCAACTGTGTCAATCCATGTCCTTGGGGGTCTTCCTCTTTTTCACTACCCTTCTATTTTACTAAACATATGTCCTTCTCTGGGGACTACTTTCTCTTGAAAACATGTCCAAAGTACTTGAGACAAAGTCTCACCATCTTTATTTTTAGAGAGATCCTGGCTGTATTTTTTTGAAGATAAATTTGTTTGTTCTTTTGGCAGAAAATTGTACTTTAAATATTCTCCACCAATACCATCATTTAAATGCATCAATTCTTCTCTGGTTTTCTTTATTCATTGTCCAGCTTTCACATGCATGTGAGGCAACTGAAAATAATATGGCTTGGATCAGGCCCACCTTAGTTCTCAAAATGACAACTTTGCTATTTAACACTTCAAATAAATCTTGTGTATCAGGTTTGCCCAGTGCAATTAATCATTTATCTTTTGATTTCTTGACTGCTGTTTTCATAAGCGTAGAGTGTGGATCCAAGTAAAATGAAATACTTGACAACTTTGATCTTTTATCCTTTCTCTGGTGTTGTTTATTGGTCCAGTTATAAGGGCTGTTGTTTTCCTTACATTCAGTTGTAATTCATACTGAAGACTGCATTATTTGATCTTCATCATCAAGTGCTTCAAGTCCTCTTCACTTTCAGCAAACAAGGTTGTTTCATCTGCATATTGTTAATGAGTTTCCTTCCAAACCTGATGCCATGTTCTTCTTCATATAATCCAGTTTATCAGATTATTTGCTCAGCATACAGATTGAATAAGTATGGAGAAAGGATACAACCTTGATGCACACATTTCCTGATTTTAAGCCCTGTACTATCTCCTTATTCCCTTCTAATAACTAAGTCTTCATCTCTGTACTTGTTCTGCATGAGCACAATTAAATTTTCTGGAATTCTCATCCTTCACAATGTTACCCATAGTTTATTATAATCCACAGAGTTGAATGCCTTTGCATAGTCAATAAAGCACAAGTAAGCATCTTTTTAGTATTCTCTGCTTCCAGACAAGACCTATCCTAAATCAACAATGATATCTGTCTCTCCACCTCCAAGTCCTCTTCTGAATCTCACTTGAATTTCTAGCAGCCCCCTGTCAATGTATTGCTTCAATTGTATTGAACTATATTCAGCAAAATTTTACTTATGTGTGATAATAATATTACTTGGCAGTTCCACTTTGGTGACCACTATAATGAGTCACCTTTCTTTGGATTGCACACAAATATGGATCTCTTCAGGTACTTTCAAATTGGTGCTTTCAGTATTCTTCACCTGTCTTCCAAAGTTCTTGCCATAGACTAGTGAGAGTTTACAGTGATGCATTAGTTTGTTGAAACATTTCAGTTGGTATTCTGTCAATTCCTTGAGCCTTGTTTTCACTAATGCCTTCAATACAGCTTGGACTTCATGCTTCAATAACATTGAGAACTAAGGCTCTTGATTATGTGCTATTCCTGAAATGTTTGAACATCTACCAATTCATTTTGGTACAGTGATTGTGTATTCTTTCCAGCTTCTTTCGATGCTTCCTGCATTGTCCAATGTTTTGCCCGTTGTTAGGTGCGGTAGAATTGGTTCTAACTTATAGTGATCCTATGCACCACAGAATGAAACACTGCCTGATCCTGGGTCATTGTTACACTTGAGTTCACTGCTGCTATTACTGTGTCAGTCCATCTCATTTGGAAGCCTTCCTCTTCTTTACTGACCCTCCATTTCACCAAGGACATCAAAAGAAGGTGGCTACAGTCACTGTATCAAAATGAATTGGTCAAAGTTCAGGCATTTCAGGTGGTAGCATATGATCAAGGGAATTCTGAAATATTACAAGTAGAGATTTGAATGTTATCTTCAGTTCTTTCAGCTTGAGAAATGCTAAGTGTGTTCTATTTTTATTTTCTAACTACATGCTGCATTCTAATAGTTAACTTTTTCTTCTTGAGATGTTCTTTGAAAATTTCTGTTTGACTATTTTATGTCTTCATTTCTTCCAGTCTCTTTATATCTGAAGCAAATTTTAGAGTCTCTTCTGACATCCAGTTTTGTCTTTTCTATTTTCCTTTGTTTTTAATGACATGTAGGAAACCCTGTACAGGGTCGCTATGGGTCGGAACCGACTCGAAGGCACTTAACAACAACAACAACAACAATGATATTCTTGATGTTATCCTACAACTCTTCAGGTTTTCTGTCATAAATGATAAATGCATCAAACTAATTTTTGAGATGGCCTGTAAATTCAAGTAAGATATACTCAAGGTTGTATTTTGGCTTTGGTGGATTTATTCCAATTGTCTTTAACTTCAGCTGAATTTGCATTTGAGCAATTGATGGTCCATCCTACAGTTGACCCCTGGCTTTGCTTTGACCGATGTTTTTGAGCTTCTCCCTTGTCTTTTCCCATAGATGCTGTCAATTTGATTGCTGTGTATTCCACATGGCAAGGTACATATGTTTATTTTATTGAAAAAATATATTTCCAGTGAATAGGTCATTAGTTTTACAAAATTGTATCATACAGTCTTCTGCATTATTTCTATCTGCAAGGCCATATTTTGCAACTACTGCTTCTTCCTCTTTGTTTCCAATTTCACATTCCAATCCCAACAATTTTTAATAAATCTTGATTGCATGTTTGATCAATTTCAGAGTATAGAAGTTGGTAGAATTCTTCCTTTCTTCCCCATTGACTCTAGTGGTTGGTGAGTAAATGTGAATTATTGTCTTATTTATTGGTCTTCCTTGTAGGCCTGTAAGTATTATCTTATCACTAACAACATTGGACTTCAGGATGGACCTTGAATGCTCTTTTTGACAATGAGCATTATGCCATTTTTCCTCAATTTGTAATTCCAAATTGTCTGATCTAAAATGGTTAATATCAGTCCATTTCAGCTCACTAATGCCTAGAATATTGATTTTTATGCATTCAATTTCATTTTTGATGACTTCAATTTCATACATTCCACATTCTTATTATAAATGGATACTCACATCTATTTCTCCTATTTTGAGCGATTCCATATCAACAAATGAAGATCCAAAAGCTTTGTTCCTTCCTTGTCATTATATTTGATTCTACTTAGAGGAGGTAGCTCTTTCCCAGTCATATTTTGAGCGTTTTAAAATCTGAGGGAATCATCTCCATAACTATATCTGACAATGTTCTGCTTCTTTCTTTTAATAAGGTTTTTCACTGGCCAAGTTTTTCAGAAATAGACTGTTGGGTTCTTCTTCCAAGTCTGTTTCAGTCTAGAAGCTCCACTGAAGCCTGTCTACTAGGGGTGATCCTGCTGGTATTTCAGATACTTGTGCCATAGCTTCCAGCATCACAGTGACAATCAAGTCACCATAGTATGAAAATTCACAGTCAAATGGTGGAAATATATATACAAATTGTAGATATTTATACACTGGAATATTACAAGTAATTGCATACAACATGAATTCATCCCCAAATAGTTATGTGACTAAAAGAAGTCAAGCAAAAATAGAGTATAATACTGTATGATTCCACTTACATAAAGTTGTAGGAAATGCTGACGAGTCCATAGTTATGAGAAGAATATCAGTAGTGTCCTGAGAAGAGGAGAGAGAGGGGAATTACAAATGGTTATAAGCAAACCAGTGAGTATAATTAAAATGCTTATTATATTGATTGTGGTTTTGTTTATATGGATCAACACATGTCAAAATTTACCTAATGGTTATATCTTGATTTTAACACATTGTTAATGTTTTTTTTTGTTGTTTTTTTTTGTTTATGGTAAATCCATTTAATTAAATATTATACACATAATAAAATACTGTTGAAATATTTGACACTGAAAAATGTTTCTCATTTAAATTCAAAAGAGGACTTAAGCAGACACTACAAAATACTATGTTCAAGATACACAACTTTCTAAAAAATAAAATGTATAGTGAGAAAATCTAAGAGGACGTACAGCAAAATGTGGTCAATATTCTCCTTTTTGCTTATTGGCATTTTCTACAACATTAGGCCTATATTACCTGTGTACTTTGTTTGTTTTTAATCGGTTAACAAAATTTGAGTTCAACACAAAAATCTTCTAACGAAACATGAGAATTTAAACTGAATTTTGTTAGTAATTCACTTCAGGTTTTTTAATTGTACTTGCTCAAAAATCAAAGTACATCATTTTGCTTGAAACAACTTTGAGAATTAAATGGTCTTGTAAAAGAGGAAGCAAACAGGCATTAAATGACAGGAAAGCAAGTGAGGAAAAAATTGCAATCTTTGTCTCACTGGCCACTACAGTAGAGTAAATAACGCTACAGTTAAACAAAATCACGTTTATTTTCACCTTCAAACAGCAAACTGTTTACTTTTTCCCCCCAATATAATCATAATTAACTTACAAAAAATGGCATTTACAATGTATATTCAAAGTATTTCCCTTTAACGGGAAACAACATTATAGAACAAGATTAAAAAGTTTAAAAAAATAAACAACACAAAAATCCATTCTGTTGCTTTTATAAAATAAAACAGATGCTAGTATAAGTCAAGAAATCCTCTTATACTTTGGGTCCTTCTCCTCCAGGAACCAATATGGTTATATTTATTTCCATTTAGCAAAATCTGATCTAATTTAGTAATCCTTCTTCCTTCTGGTGTGATTTCAAACTCAGTGACATCTTCCAATACCATATAGACAAAGTCATCAAAACCTAGAAGCGTGCCAACAATTTCCTTGTTACTCTTCATCACAATGTGAATTCTTGATCCTATACACTTGTCCACAAGCTCTAGAGGTAGAAGTTGCGACCGGTTGGTGGTAGCGTTAGCGGCCATGGTGACGCTGGAAGTCCATTGTTATTGTTTTTGTTGTTGCTGTTGTTAAGTGCTATCAAGTTAGTTCCAACACACAGTGACCCTGTGTAGGGTTTCTGAAGAGTGGCTGATGAGCATGAACCACTGACCTTGAGGTTCAAACCAACTTTGCAGTCCAGCACATTAACCCATAGTGCCATAGCAGGTACTGTACAGTCAATTGTGACTCATAAAAACCCCATGTTACAAAGTAGAACAGTCGATATGGCTTTTTAGGCTGTGATCTTTATGGAAACAGACCACCAAATCTCTCTCCTGCAGATAGAATGGGTGGGCTTGAAACACCAAATTCACTTAGCTGACAAGTACTTAACCATTGAATCACCAGGGCTCCTTATAATACATTAAAACTCTTTTAAAGATGAAACAGCTCCTGGCTTTAGTTGAATGCAGAATCTCAATTCTGTCAGCTACTGGCGATTTGGTCAAAGGCAAGGTATTTACTTAGCTATCATCAGTAAGACCGAGCCATCTCAATCATAATATGAATAAAATAATATCTTCTTTAAGGAAATTCACTTGAGCATTTAGCATAATGCCTGGATCATATCAGCTTCTCAACAAATGTTAATTATCACCAGTGATATTAACACCTTCGATGATTCAATTTATGTGCTAGAATCAGCACTGGACTATGAACCACAAGTCGGATGTTCAAACCCACCAGTCGTTCCTCTGAAAGCCTATGTAAGGTTGCTGTGAGTTGGAACTGACTAGATGGCACTTAACAACAGCAACAGCAACTCCCAGTAAGACTTCTCATCCTCTCCTCTGTGCTGTAAGTGCACTCTCTAGGGCAGCTCTAATACTGAAATGGTTCCATGTTTGATCCTCCCAGTAGACTGTAATAGCCCCACAACAGGCTCCTTAATCAATCAGTTTTGTGTTCTTAAATATAACACAGCTCTGAAACTCATTAACTATTTGTTCAGTTGAGTCAAACTCAATCTCTCCATTAATGACAGTTTTATATGCTTATTTTTAGAAAGTAAGTCACTTCACTGTTCAGGGCAGAAATCTCAGAGAGAATAAAGGAAGGGTTTTGAAGAGTCAAGTTTTGAATGATGACTAATGTCAACATATAGATAAAATATCATTTTTGTATAAGTCTCAAGTATAGCTGGACTTCCATATAATCTCAGATCAGTGTCAATTGGACTAGTAAAATTTTATTGATAAATTAAATGCCACATGAAATACATTAATTATCAGGATAAACTTGTTGCACAAAAACCAAACTAAGAAATTTCCTCATTGTTCTTAGTTGGTTTATGGAACCCTATAAGCACACATTTCTCCAACTACAAAGAATGAAATTTGAGAATCAAGGGCTTTTTTTTTAGAAACAGACAAAATAACTTTTTTTTTTTTTTCCAAACAAACGCATATTTTCCTTATCTTAGATATATGAAATGTAGCTAGAACCCATTGCTGTTCAGTCGATTCCACACACAGTGACCTTATAGGACAAAGACTGGCCTCTAGGGTTTCCAAGGTTGTAAATATTTATGGAAGCAGAAACTACATCTTTCTCCTCTGGAGCAACTGGTGGATTCAAACACTTACCCACTTTGTCTCTAGGGCTCAGCATGCATTCCTTCACATATATTTACTGAATAGAATTTGTGTGTGCTTGCTTTTGTTTTAGGGTGCTGAATATCAGAAATAGCTACATTAAAACAGGATCCCTAACATCTTAGAGGAGTCCTGGTGTGGCGCTCTGAGTTCAAGCACTGGTGCACAGGACTGCAAAGTTGGTTTGCGCTGTAAGGTTGGCAGATCAAGCTCACCACTCACTCCTCAGAATCCGTATACAGGGTTGCTATGGGTAGGAACTGACTCCATGGTGCTTAACAACAACCTCTTAGAACTTACATTATAATGAAGGAAATAGAGGATAGACTAGAAAATACATAATTTAGTAACAGTGATATGTGTTATGCAGAAAAATAAAGTAAGATGGAAGGAAGAGAGAAAAACAAGAGATGCTAATTTGTGTCCAAGTAAGAAAGCAAATGAAATCTGGGGAGGATAAATTGGGATGTTGAGCCATGGTGATATCTGGGAGAAAAGGCCTGAGCATATGTGGTCCTACTGCTTTTAATAAACAGTTAGTTACATGGATAGAGACACACAGAAAGATACATAAGGAGGAGAAGTGGAAGACTGCCTAACATAACCTTTGTGGCCTGCTTTTTTAGATGTGACCCATGTGTAACGTGGGCAGTCAGGACTTGGTGTGCTTCTCTGAAGCTCAGGACTTTCCTAGACCAAGATAAAGGACCTGCCAAAGCAAGTATAGGTCTTCTCACTATTCTCCTCCAAAACAGAACCTGGAGAAGGAAGAACAGGGCTTCTTATCTCTAGAGACTGCATTATTAATATTTCTACACTATCTGGAAGACAAGCAACCCAAATGTCAAATGACCACAGAAAGCGTGGTTTCCTAACATTTGTAATGTGTTTTCACTGTACTGAGACTTGGAAAGAACATCTCAGCCTCAGGTAGTCCTACAGCACTTCAGACAGACAGGTGTTAATCCTCTTTCTGTCTTCTCTGCTCTGCTCTACCCACCAAATTCTGCCCCCTTGCCTAACAATATATTTGATCAGTTTTCTCTAGAAAGATCAATGGCATATGGAAGATGATGATGCCTTATAAACATGACCAAGAAAACCACAGAACAGCAAGGCAAGAGCAATAATGAAATAAGGATTAGTTATGGCCTTTTCATTTTCTTTCATTTAAGCATTTTGATAACACAGACCCAGAGGAAGTGAGAGAAACAGCATTAAGCCTGCCAATCACAGGATAAGGGACACTGGATTCTAATATTGGCACACTACTCCATCTCTCTAGTGCCATATATTAGTTATCTAGTGCTGCTATAACAGAAATACCACATGTGAATGGCTTTAACAGAAATTTATTCACTCACAGTTTAGGATGCTCACAGTGCCAGCTCTAGGAGAAGGCTTTCACCCTCTGCTGGCTCACAGTTTAAGAAGAAGTTTCTTATCTCCTTTCAGCATCTATAGACTTGGCATTCTTTATAGATTTCCATGTGTCTAGGCATCGTTATTTCCCTAGGAGGATCTCAGCAGAGAAATCTGAGTCTAAAATATGTACACTGCACCTAGTACTTCTTTTTTAGTGACAGTAGGTCCTCTCTCTGCTGACTTCTATCTTCTTTTATCTCTTGTAAGATAATAGATGTTGCACAACACACTCCAGAGAAACTCCATTCAATTGGATCAAGGCTGTGATGGGATTAAGGGTGTTACATCCTACCCCTATCCTTTGACAATTGATTGGCTTACCATATCAGATCACATCCTGAGGGATCATTACATTACATAACTGCCAAACTACTGAAGCTTTTGACTGTGTGGATCATGACAAACTAAAGATAATATTGCAAAGAATGGTTCTTCCAGAACATTTATTATGCTCATGGGGAACCTTTATACAAACCAAGAGTCAGCCATTCTAACAGAACAAGAGTATACTGAATGGTTTAAAATCTGAAAGTGTGTGCACTAGGGTTGTATTCTTTCTCCATAGTTATTTAATCTGTGTGCTGAGCAAATAATCTAAGAAGCTGGATTATATGAAGAAGAGCAAAGCATCAGGATTGGAGGAACACTCATTAACAACCTGCAATATACAGATGATATAACCTTGCTTGCTGGAAGGGAAGAGGACATACAATATTTTCTGATGAAAATCAAATACTACAACCTTCAGTATGGATTGAACCTCAATGTAAATAAAACTAAAATTCTCACAACTAGACCAATAAATAACATCATACTCAACGGAGAAAAGACTAAAGCTGTCAAAGACTTCATTTTGCTTACAGCCACCATTAACACTCGCAGAATCAGCAGTCCAGAAATCAAATGATATATTTCATTAGGCAAATTTGCTGCAGAAGACCTCTTTAAAGTACTCAAAAGCAAAGATAGCTGTTTAAGAACTAAGGTGTGCCTAACCCAAGCTATGGTATTCTCACTGCATCTGAAAGTTGGACAATGAATAAGGAAGACTGTAGAATTGATGAATTTCAGTTATGGTGTTGGAAAAGAATATTGGAAGTATCATTGACTGTCAGAAAAACAAACAGATCTGTGTTGGAAAAAAGTACAGCCAGAATCAGCCTTAGAAGTCAGGATGGTGAGACTTCTCTCATACCTCGGACATTTTCTCAGCCCGGACCCATCCTTAGAGAAGGACATCATGCTTGGTAAAGTGGAGGGTCAGTGAAAAAGAGGAAGGCCCCCAACAAGATGTAAGGCATAGGGACCAAACACAATTACTATTATATTGATGGTACAGAACTGGACATGCTTCGTTTTGTTGTACATATGGTCGCTATGAGTCAGAACCTACTCGTTGGCAACTAACAACAACAAAACACTGAAAATCATGGCCACTCATGGTACATATATTTTGGGGGAACTCAATTCAATCCATGGTAGGCCGGTCCCAACATTTATACCTCAGACATGGCGTCAAATTGATCTGGGCTCACATCCCAGTTCTGCCGCTCACTAGTTTTGAAATGGGAAAGTTATGTTACCTCTCTGAGCTCCCATTTCCTAATCTGAAAGGTGAGGATAATGATACTTATTTGTGGGGTCACTGTGAAGATTATAAATTGTGTAGAGATCCTAGCATAGTACAGACTGGCATGGAGTGAGTGCTCAATGCACAGGGAGGAAGTAAAGGAAGACATGGCATTTATACTTGTGATTGCTATAGGTCCGTGAGCTACCAGAGGGCAGGACCATATGTAAATTGTGTGTTGTAGAATTCTGATTTTAAAAATGGCAATGGCAATGATTAATAATAAATCATAATTATAGTACACACCACTATGCTGCCTTGTAACAACTGATATTTCTTCAGTACTTGATTTGTAAAGTACTTTCACTTGCATAATGTCACTTAATCTCCCATTTAATCCTGTGGGAATGTCATTTCTACATTATAGATGAAAAATCTGAGGATCTTTATAATCACTTTGTCAGAGACACACAGCAAATAAGTGGCAGAGGCATTTGAACTCAGTCTGTCTGGCTCCTGATGTCAAAAATCAGGCTTTGTCTTCTTAACCACCTTAACAGCCTCTTAATGGCTTTTCTCCCAGGGTTGGTCTGAGGACTTTACAGTTCTGCCAGAGCAGAGCATCACCACCAGCCTTGGTTCAGCATGCTATCTGTTCTGCTAATGGCATGTTAGGAAAACGAGCCACTTCTTCATATAGACCAGATGTCGTGTGTGGATGCCTGTCCTAGTAGTGTCCAGAATAAGGGAGGCCACATAAGCCTTCCTGCCTGAAGAGAGAGAGAGCACACATGAATGGGGAGAAGGATTTCAGACAATTTCAGGCTTAACCTTGATAAATGTCTTTGAGTCCCTTTCAAATTCCACTCGCAGACAGAACCTTTTCTCTCCTCAAGTGAAAATGTTCAGAGAACAATGCAAATAAAGCAGCTGGACCACTGACATGGAAAGAATAGCAATATGATCCTAATGGCTCTGTAATAAAATACAATCATGGGAGGAAATGTACCCTAAATTCAGTTCATTGGCTTTGTAGAGAAGACATTTAATGTTGCAACAATTACTAGGCAGTTCTCTAGGGTACCCTTTCCTTAGGGGCTGAGAAGATAAGGGTGTAGAGAGGGCTCTGGCTGTGGTTACCTGCTCCTATAGTCACAGATCCACCCTCCTCTGCAAACAGACCAGAACCATAAGTATCATGAGATCCCTGGATACCTTCTGGTCCTGGTGACATTTTTAAAAACAACAACAACAATTTTGCCATGGAGTCTATTTCAACTCTTAATGGACAAAATAGAAAGGCCTTTTAAGGTTCCTAAGGTTGTAAAGATTTTCAGAAGTATATTGCTACATCTCCTCCCAAGCAACAGCTGGTGGTTTTTGACTGCCATCTTTTGGTTAGCAGCTGAGCGCATGCTCCTTTCTCTTTAGATGGAGCCCTCAGTGGCCTGCCTGGAGAAAGGGCTATCAGGGCTATGCCACAATTGTTCTGTTTCCATAATTGGGCCACCTCTGGTGTCGTCTCGTTTCCTAGGCACTAAAACTAGAAACTAGTTTTAGTCTTTGGACAATCATGGCCCAACATTTTCGTTTTGTGTCATTCCTAGCCATAGAAAACCTCCAGCTATGGGTGAGGTTTACTGCTTCCCAAGCTCACCAGCTACTTGTAACCCCTACATTGCTGCTGATATTGACCTCCCCTCCTCTACTTAGCCCAGCGATGGGAGTTTAATGTCCCTTCCATACACTGCCCTGGTCTCTTCCCCACTCCAGCCAGTTGTCCCATTCCTGTGCTCAGTTCTTGCACTGTAGGACTGTTGACAGTTCACTGTCCTTTGCCCCTACTGGAAAGTAGGTCTCCTGAGGACAGGTACACAACCTGGTTCTCCTTAGCATCCCAGCACTCACACAGTGCTGAATGAAGGACCTGAAGGTGGCTGGAAATTGGCCTCCAACAGGAACCTGCTCTCTTTGATTCTAAGTTCTGCCATCTCTATTCTAACCAATTCAGGTTTGGAAAGTTACACACAAGACCATGTGTAAGGTGAGAACAATGCTTACACCTAGTGATGACCAAGTTGCCACTAATTCCAGGCTCACCAATGCAAAAAAGGGAGTTCAGTATTCAAGGGTTTCCAACTTGAGCTTTTCTTCTGTTCCAGACGTGTGGAACCATTTTTCTATCAAAATTTATAACACCATTCGGGGGCCATACAAAATTATCAACTTAAAAATTAGCCTACTATATTTGATCCAACATTTAATCAACTCATTCCTAATGTGATGGTTGGACTCCGTTTGTGGCATTGTGGGTTAATGTGCTGGACTGCAAAGTCACTTTGAACTGCAAGGGTGGCATTTCAAGCTCACCAGCTGCTCCTCAGAAAATACATGGTCGCTAAGGGTCGGAACTGACTCAATGTCACTTAAGAATAACAACAACAATGTGATGGTTAGACTCCTGGTATGGCACTGTAGGATTAGCACTTGACTGTGAACTGCAAGGTCGGCAGTTCAAACACACCAGCTGCTCCTCGGAACCCCTATACAGGGTCGCTATGAGTTGAAACTGACTTGATGGCACTTAACAACAATGTGATGGTTGGAACTGTGGTTGCCTTGTCAGGGTCAGACCAAAGGACTTCATGGACCTTAGACAACCTGTGGGCCATGTGTTTCCACATTTACTCAGTCCCTTCCTCATTCTTGCAACACATATGTACACACATATGTGCATGTTCATATGCATATACACATGACTATGCACAGTTCACACGTGTGCATACTCACATGCACTCACATGTACACATATGCACATTAACTTGCATGCATGCATCCTCACTCCCTATTAAACTGGGCCATCTTTCAGATGAATTATAAATACTTTGACCTTTTAGTGGTTCCAGGACTGGTCAGTTCCAAATCCAGTCCTTTAAATTCTGTTCAATTTAGGAGTCTTTTCCCAAAGTGAGATTAACTCAACTGCCTCAGTGGTTACTGTGGTGATAAGATACCAAGGTTGCCTCAAAATTAAGTTTAGTGCTCTCCTCCTACCATTTCCCAGTTAGGTTCAAGTCCTCTACAAAATAGGCAAGATAAACGAGAGCTAAAGGATTCCCATTTCAGATAATGGGCCCAGGCTTGCAGCCTCAGCATAGCTTGCAGGCATCCAGAGCACTCTAGGGATTAAGAATATGCTTTTCCTTGAGTTGTTTTATGGGAGAAAGGGACGAGATGAGAGGAGATTTTGCATGGCTATTTGAAAATAGGAAGGAGTTATTGTGGTCTTGGTCCTGTTTCTACTTTCCACTTTGGTTTGGGTTCTGCAATGGGGCAGGTGGTGTTCCCTGTCACCTTCTTCTTATAAGACAGCTAAGTATCCTCTGGGATGCTACCAGCTCCTCTCCAGGTGTGAGTTATCACCAATGTCATCTATTAAACTCACCCAGTGAGGTATCAGTGATTCAGAGTGCTAACACAAGGTGCAGGGGTAACTCATACCTTTCCACATTTGAAGTGATGGGCAAGAAGCTGAAGAGCAACAGGAAGCAGAGTATCTTCAAAGGGTGAAAACTTCAGGAATCCAGACCTCTGCCCATCCACTCCAAACCCTTCACTGATCGTGGGGGAAGAGTTACAGGAGAGAGAGAAGAGTTCTAGGGAGTCCACTTACCCCTTCTGGCCTCAGTTTCCTATCTGTAGTATATGGGGGTATAACATGAAAATTTTTTTTGTTGCTGTTGTTAAATGCCATCAAGTCGTTTTAAATCATAGCAACTCTGTTTCTGAGGCTTGAAAAAACATCTCTGAGTGGACAGAATGCCTCATCTTTCTCTCATGGAGCAGCTACTGGGTTCAAACTGCTAATCTTATGGTTTGCAGTGCAGTGCTTATCCTATGGAACCACCATGCTCCCATGCAGATTTTAGAATCCCTTATTTTGATCTATACATACCTATTCCCACCAGTACTCAGGTACCTGGACATGTGGGGATTTTTTAAAAGCCACCTAAGGAAAATGCCTCATGGAAGCATGATGAAAGCTGGTGGAAAGGACACCAAAGGACAAGGGAGAGGCCCCATGACAGACTCTGCATCCAGACAGCACTCTGGGGCAGCTTTCAGCAACACACAGTAAAGCAAAAACACCACCTATGAGCATGGCAGGAGTTAAGCCTCTGTTCAGCGGCTTCTCCATCTTGCGACTTTAAGTAAGCCCTTGCCTCCATTTCAATCTTAGTTTTTTTCATCTTACAAAGGAGTAGGTAGGATAGGGTGAACACTGAAGTCCCTTCTGTACTGGGGTTATATGAGACAACGGCATGGACTCTTAGTGGCCACCATTATTCACACTCTTTCCTGTATAGAAGGCCCGATCTGTTCTTTCACTGCCGGCAACTTTCCCTCATCTCTGAGGCAACTTCTTTGCTCACTCTCAACAGGTCTCCCCAGCCTCTGCACTGGGTTGCTCTGCTTTTGCAATCTAACTATGTCAGTGTATATGCAGCTGTGGGGTAGAACCCTTGGATCAGCCTCCTTCCATCTCCCTGCCTAGCACACTGCAGTGGGAGCAACAAGGGGTTGTATGAAGTTTATATGAATCACAGACAATTTTCATATGTGCTTGTAAGCCAAAGAAAAACCATAGAGAAGGCCTGGCCTGCTAATAGATGGCACTGAAATGATCATTTTTCTTTCAAGAGTTTGTCAGATTGCATCAGAAAAGGTCAGAGAAAGATTAAAATAGACACCAGGGCATCACTGGCTCCTATCTCTTTTATTTCCTCAAAATGCAACTTCAGACTCATTTCAGACCGATTTACATGCCATGGATCACATAGCCTGGAGAAGTGCAGGTACAATGGAGTAAAGGCTCCAACACCTTCAACCACCCACACTTCCTGAGGGATTGAAAGTTGGTATCCCCAGTGTGCCAGTATCATCTTCCTTCCCTTGTCTAATTCCTGATGAATGGAGCATGAAGAAAAGCATGACTTAGGACCATTCTGATGTTTCCAGAGGTAGACAAAAGTCTCAGATCCTCATATATTCATACAGAGAGTAGGAACATCGATGGCTTGATAATCCTTGGTAATATCTTCCTTGATCCTTCCTATGCAAGGCTACAAAAAGTAGAGGTGCATGGATATAGACATTCACATACAAACACTTTATTATGTTCAGACACATATAGAATCAGTCACTCATAGGCTGTCCCATCCCAAGCCTATCTGGGAATCCCACATGTGACTACAGAAGTCCTTGGTGATCACCAACAGCATCTTGGGCATGGTGTCCATGGAAGAACAGTGAAGTTGTGTCCCTTGGCCCTCAGGACTGTGATTTAAGAGTCCTATGTTCTAAGACAAGGCAATGATGGTTCAGTGGTAGAATTCTTACCATCCATGTGGTATGGCACTAGAAGTTTAACACTGGATTGTTAACTACAAGGTTGGCAGTTCTAATCGACCAGCTATTCCTTGGAAACACTACACAGGATTGCTATGAATCAGAACCAATTTGAAGGCACTTAACAACAACAACATATGTTAGACAAAGGCTTGATTCCCAGCTATGCACAAGAGGTGTTGCTATGATACTAAACAGTTTCAGTGGAGTTTCTATTTTAAAATGAGGAAGAAAGGCCTGGCAATCTACTTTTAAAAATCGATCCATGGATCACAATGGTTTTGATCATTCATGGGGATAAAAAAGGACCGAACAACATTTTGTTCTGTTATACATGGAATAGCCATGACTTGGGGTGGGGGGCAACTTGAAAGCAACTAACAACAACAGCAAGATTCCAGAAAAGTTTTCCTCATTGGCTGTTTGACCTTTGGTTAGCCTCCTAGCCTTTCTGGGATCCTTCCATGAAACATACTGGGCAATGCATCACTAAGTACCTGTTCAGAACTGATGGCCAAGGTATCTATGTCAGTAGCTGGCCCATGATAGAGAGATGTTGAATGTCAGAGAAATGAGAGAGAAAGGAAGTAATCAGGAGGGAGGAGAGACTGCGTGAATAGCCTCTGGGTACCCTACACACAGAGGAAGCAGAAGTTTGATCTGTGTACCTTCAGAAAAAAGTCCAGGGAGCCTTTCTCTTTGAGATAAGATTCCTGTCAAAGAGCAATCAGATGAAGCAAAGAATATGTGCCTGAACTTGGGATAGCTAAAGAGAGAGAGATGGCTAATCACACACCTAAGAGAAAGTGGGAGGTGGAAGGCTCCTTGCTGTCTAAGTCATAATGATGGGGGTAGGGAAAAGGTTAAATTAGAAAATTTAGCAACCATACCATAGTACTACAAGTTTCTGAGCAGACATCAAAGATACAATTATTGGTCTCTGCTTATCTAGAACAAAAGATAATGAAGGAAAGAAAAGATTCAAAGAAGAAACTAGTCCACAGTACTAATAGCCTACATGAAACATGACCTTATCTAGCCTGAGACCAGAAGAACTACATAATGTCCAGCTACCACTAACAACCATTCTGACAAAGGACACAAGAGAAGGTCTCCCCAGGAGAAAAAAGAGACTTTCTGTCCCTATAGGGATTTATAGCCTTGGAAACCCTAAGATACAGTTCTACTCTGTCATATAGATTCTCAATGAGTCAAAATGGACTCAACAGCAATGGGTTTGTTTGTTTTATTTCCTACCTAAGTCTAGTTCAAACATCTCACTCTATTATTCTGCCCTTTCTTCAGGAGAACTAGTGAAACAGTGATGATAATGAACCTATGTATGTTTGTAGAGTACATTATTTCTGTCATTCTGGGCATCTGAATAATGGTGGAAAGTATGATGTCTATTTTTTAGAAAAGAAAGCAATAATCAGGAGAGGAGACAGAGTTTGGATCAGTGTCTCCAGCACAGAGAATTTCATTGTACCATATATCCATGGCTAATCTGTGTATGGAGAACAAGATACAAGCTCATTCTTCCCCTGATGTATGCCAATTGTCCTTCTATTTGGCTCACAGAGTAAGGGAGAACATTGAAGTTATCACAAGGAGGTCATAGAGCCCTCTTGGACCTCTTCTCTATAGCCTCTGCTTTCCTCCCATCTGCAGTCCCTTTGTCTGGTAACACCTGCAGCCTCTCACTTGGGCCATTGGAAACAACTCCACCTTTGCCTCTCTTCTTCTTTCTATTGAAGTAGTAAGCACAGCTACTCTGTATTTTCTGATGTTTCAATACTCTGACATTGATGCAGAGAAAAAAGAAAGCAAATGCCAAGCAGAGCAGATATAAAAGCCAAACAAAAATGTTATCTGGTGCTCCTTGATGACGAATGGTGTGTCACTGCCCATTTCTCTCCATCTTCCTTCATTATTATTCTTTTGGAATGCTGCCCACCCACTCCTCCCCTTAACAAAACCCTTTTCTTAATCCTTCCAGGGGTATACTAACTATGTTGCATAATCTGTCTGGCCTTGGACAAAGCAAGAAGAGAACTCCAGACAGAGTGGTAGATTGCAAGACCAGGTAGAGTTTGCTCCAGAGAGGGAATAGGAAAGTGGGGGCAATTGCACCAGTATCAGTTAGGAAGAATCAAAGCCATCTAGAAGAGGTTGGTATAATTTTCGTCAGTGACAGAAACCTGCCACAAGTCAACAAATGTCAATCAATCATACAATTTAACTTGGGACCTGGAGTCTTTTCTCAGACTAAGCAGTCACCAGCTGTATAGAGAAACTATTACCTAAATTCTGTATCTGATAAAAATGAGTCGTACAAGGTCGCAGGAATCCTGGTGTGGCACTGTGGGTTAATGCATTGGACTGCAAAGTCGATTTGAACTGCAAAGTCAGTGGTTCAGGATCATCAGCTGCTCCTCAGAAACTCTATACAGGGTCACTATGGATCAGCACTGACTGGATGGCACTTAACAACAACTATGTCTCAGATTTCACAGTATCTAATTTTAAATCTTTGTCTTTCCAGCAATTGAATATTTCTTTCCGAAAGGTTGCTGAGAATTCAACGCTTGGGGTTTAGTAAATGCAAATAAATTAAAGTGGGAAAAACACTGGGCAGGCAGGTAGGAGACTAGGGTTCTGACCCCAAAACACTCTTTTGCATTCACCATTCTGCTGTGTGGCACTGAGCCAGTCTCTTAGCTTCTCTATGTATCACATTCTCACTATGAAACAAGGAGTGCAACCTGGCCCTCTTTCTGACTCTGCAGTGTTAAACAGTGTTTCATATATAAAGCTCATGATCCAGTTGTATCCCCAGTGCCCAGCATTCATCTTTTTGGTGACTTCAGTTTTTCAAGCTACTTTTCTTAGCCTACAAATGTTGTGTTCCTATTCAAGTCATTGGATCATTGTTTCTAAAGTGTCAGACCCAATTGGAATTTGAAGCATCCAGATCTATGCCTACCCCAATGCCATATTATTTCAAACTGTGAAATGGCCTAAAACTCCATCAACGTTGCCAATTGTGACTAAGGCAAGCTAGTTTTTCCAAACTGAGCATCAAAGTCTCCTGACCTTTGGAGAGGCAGTAAAGCCACCCAGACAAAATGAAAGATTAATGTGTTCCCAATTACTACAGGGAGTGGTTGTGCTCCCTTCCTGTGCCCAGCTGTAAGCACCTAATTACACAGAACCCAGCATGGTCTGAAAGAGCTCTGGTAGTGTAGTGGTTACTAGTCAGGCTGCTAATCTCATGGTCAGTAGTTCGAAACCACCAGCCATTCCATGGGGGAGAAATGTGTCTTCCTGCTCCCGTAAAGTCTTACAGCCTTGGAAACCCTATCCAGGGTCTCTATGAGTCGGAACCAACTCTATGGCACATACCCATCACCACCAGTATGATCCGGGAACACTGCCTAATAGGGTCTCTGAGCAGCTTTGCCAGGCTGTTTTGGCTACCTCAACGCCAGTCCACTCTTGTCTTACAGACTGATGGGGGTGGGGAGCACCCTGCTATGCATAACTTGTTCCTGGGGTGTGGACCACACTCCTGAAACTCACACAGCACTTAAGACTGAAAGTTTCAGTAATTCTCAGGATCTCCAGTTAGTGAAGGTGCAATACTCTACGAACAAGGTAAGCCCATCCCATGTCCTTACCCTTCCCTTCTCCTGGGTGGACCCTAGTGATGGGGCTCTCTGCCCTGCTAAGTAGAAGACTCTCTGTTTTACAAAAACACTGCTGCTGCCATGCCACCCTTAGCTTCCTCTAGCTATTTCAGGTCTCATTTCACCATAGGGTTAAAAATCAGTAAATAAGTAAGAAAGAAAAAAAGAGAAAGACGTTTTTCTTCTTTTCAATAACATTACTGTCTGGAGAAATGTACATGCCTGAATATGTTTGTCACTAAAAAGCAAAATAAAATCAGTCCCAAACTTCAAGCAAAGTGATAATCCAAAAAGGAAAATACAAGGATATCTTCCTGATATCCTCAGTAGTCTTTGAATGTATCACTTTGAATATAACTTTAGGAATGGAGTGCCCACTTGGGTCCTGTGTTCACTTGCTCTAGCTGGATTTCCTCAGTATTTGTGAGGTCTTCATACCTAAATGTTGTGAAAATTTCAGGAGGCTGATCCACACTCCAAAATATGGATTCTATGTATCACTTCCAGGGTTTCTCCCCAGGACTCTGAACACAAAGAAGGAGGAAGCAAGGAGTGAATGAATGAGTTGAGTTTATGTGAGTGAGCAAGTAGACTGAGGCCCTAAAGCTGGAAATCTGATTTACTCTAGTGTTTCTAGTGCTATGCCAACCATAAACTGCCTCTTTAATAATAACGCTTATAATGTGCATGTACATAGCATTTTGCTGTTCCTCAAGCACTTGTGTTATTTTATTCAATATCTCAAAGTTCCTGGCTAGAGTATCCAAGGAAGGAATTATTGTTTGTTTGATGGATAAAGTAATTGAGGCTCATAAGATCTGTTATTCGTCCAAAGGCATATTTAAAATAGTGGATGCCAGACCCCCATCTTCTGACTTCCTTTGTCCATTTTGGTCTTTGCCCCATTTTTTTTTTTTTTTTTAGAAGCCACATGGGTAATATAGGGGAGGGGGCTGGAGTCACAAGTCAAGAAATGGTGGGATGGGTTCCAAGGATTGTCACACTTTCCTAGAACTTGGGGTAGTACATAGACAGGAGAAGGGAATAAGAGGTGTGCTTATTTTATGAGGGCAGAAATTGGTAGCCTATGAGAGGTTCCAGTGTAAAGCCAAGAGAAATCAGGATTCTGGAATTACAGGGCTATCTATGACCAGTAGCAAATCCTGACCTATCTGGACTATGATTTCCAATTTAGTGAGTCCCAACCTTATTTCTTTTTCCTGGGCTATTGACCAAGTTCCTATTCTTCTCTCCTCCTTTCCAGTTCCTGGAGTCCTGCAAAGACAGTTTAAAGGATGTTCTGAATTTGACTCCAGCTCACTGGTCAAGATTCCTCTATACCTGCCTCCCTGGGTTAACAAAGCCTAGCTTGGCAGTTTACTCCAGGAGATGGAATGAGCCTGGAGGAGAGCAGAAGATTACATTGGAGGCTGCTTTTATTCTCCTAAATCTCTTATTCCCTTAAGTTAGAAACCTCCCCTCTGAAATTTTTATCAGACTGGTAGCGTAGTTGTTATGAGTCAGGCTGCGAACTGCAAGGTCAACAGTTCAAAACTACCAGCTGCTCCACGGGAGAAAGAGGAGGCTTTCTGCTCCTGTAAAGATTTACAGCCTAGGAAACCCTGTTCAGGGTCGCTATGGGTCAGAACTGACTCAACAGCACTTAGCAACAACAACAAAGCCTAGTGTCTCTGATCCAAGAAGTCCCTCTTTCTTAGACTCACTGGATCTCCAGGACTTAAAGCTGACTGTTGAGAAACCTCTACTCACACAACACTATCTCTTGAGAACTCCTATGTCCTCCTCTCTGGCTTCCAGTCCCTACTATCTCTGATGATCCCAGAGTTAACGCATAAAGTTGGGCAGGTTCTACTGGGCACACACTTAAGTGGGGCTATTCCATGAGGGAAGAAATGGCACCCATAGGGTGTGCACTATAAACCCTTACAGACTGACACTGATTCCATCCCTCTGCCATCATCTCACAGGAGATTTGGTGAAACAGCACACACAAGGTCTGAAAACATCCTACAGGTAACCAAGCTTCTACCAAGTGAACACAAACCTATTTCTGGATATGTTCTATAATGCCATCTTCCAGGACATAAAAGTAGAACATAATGCATAAAGTACACCCTTTCTGTAATGAAGATTAACAAAACATAAATAACTTCTCTAAATACAAAGGTTTTATTTTGTTTTGTTTTTAAAGTAAGATATCGCATGGACCAAACTAAAAAATAGAAAATCCTAGGTTCAGCAAGATGATTTTTCAAAACTGTTTTCCTTATTAGGACCAACTACAAAATCCATACACAATCCCTCCATGGAATGAGAAGGCTCTGGAAACAAAGAGCCCATATTTAAGTGATCTGAAGCCCAGCTTTATAATCAATGTCCCCTGTTCTTTCCAATGAGGTCTTTAACTGGGGAGTTACAACATGTAAGAATTGAGGTATCAGGTTGTTTTCTTAGTTTCTTTAATGAATCTTGCAGCCTTCTGCACTTTTCATTTGCCCAAGAGAAAACTGGCGTTCTAACTGAGAGTGTTTTCTGGGGCTGCTTTCCACACAGCCCTGAATTCAACTTTATATCACAATTTCAAATAATATGATACCAGATAGGCTAAATCTGCTATTCAAGTTCAATACAAATGGTACAGAGACTTTCTACAAAAATAAATAAATCAACACAGAGATCCAAAGCAAAACTATGTCCAACACATCTCTGTCTCTTTTCTCAACCTGCTGTCCCTGACACAGTGAGCTTTACTGGCAATGTAGCTTTACTGGTAATCTCTCATTCCATTAAATTCCTCTTAGGCACCAGGTCTTTACCATTTATCTTATAGCTCCATAGCACTGGAGGTGAGTGGGCGAGGGAGACAGAGACAGAAATAGGACTATCTCCAAAGACCTTATTGTAGCAACTTAAGGCCCCCTCATAGTATAGCATTAAGGAAGGAGAGAATGCATGAGCAAAGTGGTTCCCATTTTATCTTTGGTGAAGCTTTCTGCAATTATGTCTGTGACCCTAACCTGACCTATCTGAAAGATTTTGAGTCAACGGATCTAATGGTGAGAAACAGGTATCTGTATTTAATGAAAAGTCCATTAGTGGTTCCAGTGAACAGGAGAAGATGAAAACCAATGGGTAAAATCAGGGAAACAAGTAACTTTCTCTAAGTATATGAGCCACTGAACTGTACTTCTGCCTCTTCCTAGAAGCAGAGAAGTGGACTAGGTGACACTTGTAGCTGTTGAATAGCACAGACTGATCTTAGCTCCAGTACACAGTGTTATTTGCAGCAGGGCTAAACCTGGAACACTTGAATTGTGAACCACCTACTTTAGCACATGTTATTTTAGATAAAAACCATATATCATACAACCTCAGAGTTATACCTTATAGATCATCTGTGTAGCCTCTCTCCACTCAATTTATCAATGTCACCTTCAATATCTCCTTCAACTTATCTCACTCCATTCACTGGAATTGCTTAAATGAACTATTTTATAATCAGCAAATTGTTACTCTTTTGTGCAAAAAATATGAATTCCAATGGAGAGCCAACAGCCCTACCTCTCTCAGAATGTCCTTCCAGTCTCCATCCTTGACATAAAAAGGGGTTAGTGTTTCTTCCAGAATAGACTTCTTTTTGATGACATTCCTCCCTGTTAATTGGAGAACTTGACTTTGCAAATTCTTCTTTTAAAATTATTGTACAAGAAAAAAAGAAAGAGAGAAAGAGGGAGAGCAACCAGTAGGCTGGGACACACTTCTCATTTTATAGTGAAGAAATCACTTCAGGATACTATTTGTCAAGATCCACCTGGCTCTTGGGGCAAGGTTCCAAGATGTATAAATACTTGACTCTTAAGTCTTTAGGGAATCTGCCAGCTAATGAATAGTTTCCATTAAAAAAAAAAAAATCATGCCAACATTAACTCAAAATGAATTACCAATTTACTTATAAAATGTAAAACCACAAAACTTTTAGAAAAAGGAAAAATAAAAACCTTTTGGACCCGTGTTTAGGCAAAGAGTTCTTAGATGTGACATTTATACAAGGGAAAAATGATAAATTTGACTTCATCAAAATTAAAAACCATTTCTTTGCAAATGATTCTATTAAGAGGATAAAGGGATAAACTAAAGAGTAGAAGAAAATATTTGAAAACCAACCAAGGACTCATATGTAAAATGTATTAAAAAATCTCAAAATTCAAAATAACAAACAATCCAATTAGAAATGGGCAAAAGACATGAAGAGACACATGAGTGATGAGAATAGACAAATAGAAAATAAATATACAGATGGTCAACATCACTAGTTATTAGAAAAATGCAAATTAAAACCACAATGACATGTCACTGTTGTTGTTAGGTGCTGTAGAGTCAGTTCCGACTTATGACTTATAGCAACCTTATACACAACAGAACGAAACACTGCCTGTTCTTACACTATTCTCACAGTCACTGGATGCTTGAGCCCATTGCTGTTGGCACTCTACCAACCCATCTCATTAGAGGTCTTCCTCTTTTTTGCTGACACTTCACTTTACTGGTCCATCCTGATAATATGTCTAACGTATGACAGAAGTTTTGACCTTCGAGATTCTAAGGAATATTCTGGCTGTACTTCTTCCAGAGGAGACTTGTTTGTTTTTCTCTAACACCATAACCAAATGCATCAGTCCTTCTATGGTCTTCCTTATTCATTGTCCAACTTTCAAATGCTAAGAGATTATTGAAAATACTAAGGTCTGGATCCTGAAACTGACATAAGAATAACTAACAATGTTAGTAAAATGTATGGGTAAAAGCTCTGGTAGCGTAGTGGTTACGAATCGGGCTGTGAACTGCACAGTCAGCGGTTTGAAACTACAAGCTGCTCCGCAGGAGAAAGATGAGGCTTTCTGCTCCCGTAAAGATTTACAGTCTCGGAAATCCTGTTCAGGGTCGCTATGGGTTGGAACCGACTCACAGGCACTTAACAACAACAGCAACAATCAAAGACTCAAGTTGTATCTTTTATTTGCTCTAATTTTGATATGTATATATTTCTGTGTCTTTGTGTTTGGGGGCTTATGACCTTTAAAAAATTGATTAGTCAAAAATAAAAAGAATAGCTAAAATTAAAAATAGAGATAATATCAAATGATTGATGGTGAGGATGAAGAGAATCTGAATTACTCACACAATGCTGGTCGAATGCAAATTGGTACGGCCACTTGGAAAACAGCTGTCAGTGTCTTAACAAACTATCTCATTCCCCAAGGATTTCACTTCTGGGCATTTATTCCAGATAATTTAAAACTTATTCTCCTACAAAACCTGGTACACAAATATTCACAATATCTTTTCTTGAAATAGCCAAAACTTGGAAGCAACTCATATAACATTCAATGGGTGAACAATTAAAAAAAAAATTGTGGTGTTTCCATATCATGGAATGTTTTTGTGGTTGTTGTTAAGTGTCATCGAGTTGGTTCCGACCCATGGCGACCCTGTGTAGAGTTTCTGAGGGGCAACTGGTGAGCTTGAACTGCCGACCTATGGTGCAAACCAACTTTGCAGCCCAGTGCATTAACCCCATTAAACCCAGCACCACACCAGGACACTTAGCAATTAAAAAGGACAAACTTTTCATGCACAATTTGGATAAATCTGCAGACAATTATGTAAGGTGAAAAAGGTTAATCCCATTTTGTCACATACTGCTACAAATTGAGGTTAAATACATAGTTAATTCCACTTATATAACATTTTTTCTAATTATAAAATTCTACAAATGGAGAACAGAATTAATGGTTGTTGGGTGGGAGTGGAGGCAGGAGTGAAAAAGATGCAGCTATAAAAAGGCATCATGAGAAATTCTTGTGGAGATTGAATTGTTACGTATATTTATTATATTATTGTGAATATTATTGTACTCCTGGTATGGCACTGTGGAATAAACACTGGATTGCTAACCACAAGGTTGGTGGTTCAACCCCACCAGCCAGTCTTTGGAAACCCTATATTGGGTTGCTATGAGTCAGAACTGATTTGATGACAATTAATAAGTATTTTACTGTACTTTGGCCAGATGTTACCATTGGGGAAATTTGGGCAAAGGGTATATAGGATCTTGTTGTACCATTTCTTTCAACTTCATGGGAACATAAAATTATATCAAGATAAAAAGTTAGGTTACTAACGGGCAACAGCAGCAAGAAAAAAAAAAAAAAAAAAAAAAAAAAAACCATGGTAGCACTTCATTGGGGTATACAACCCTGAGAAACAGGAGTGATGAAATTAGGAAAAGAAGAGTAAACATAAGGAGGTACATTACCAAGCCAGTCCCTTGCTTCATGGCAATTGTAGGTGGTGATTCAATACCATATTCATTTTCAGAGTTAATACGGATATTGCAGGATCAAGAAGAGGGCAAAAAATGTGTCTACTCTCTTTCTATTCTCTTTTTTTCATTGACCCTTAACCCTATGGGGCTTAATTTCTCAATACTTCTAGACATGACATACAGGAGAAAGTAAAGTCCTGTGTTTGCCACGTATTCCCAACTAAAAGTGTAACTGTTTTCAACTAGACCAGAAAATAAACAACTAGAAAGTAAGAAACATGGTTCATACATGTTTTAGGTCCCCACTCCCACCACCAAGTACAGAAAGGGAATTGAAATTATATGTTAGGAACCTGTGAGTCGTGTGACATATTATTCTATTTCATACTCTAAACAACTTAATGTCATTTATTCTAATTTTATACTTGTGAAACATATTCAAGATTCAGCAGTAAATAATATTTATATAATCTCTCACACTCACATTAAAATTTAATATTATGATTTGTACATATGAAACTCTTGACCTAATAGAATGCAGAAATCATTGAACAATATCATTAATATCACATGCAAGTAAAATTTTGCTGAAGAGAGTTAAAAAAAACAGTTACAGTAGAACACTGATAAGATTTTGCCAAAAATCTAAACCAGATTCAGAGAATATGGAGCAAGGGATAGCATTGCTGACATCAGATGTATCTTGACTGAAAGAGAAAAACAGAAAGTTTACTTTTGCTTAATTGACTGCAAAGATATTCAACTGTGTGGATCATAACAATCAATGGAGATTCTTGAAGAATAAATATTCCAGAACATTTAATTAGGCTTATGATGAACCTGTACCTAGACCAAGAGGCAGTTTCAACAGAACAAGGGAACACTGAATGTATTAAAATCAAGAAAGATGTGTGCCATGGTTGTATCCTTTCACTATACTTGTTCAGGCTGTATGCTCAGAAAATAATCTGAAAAGCTGGATTATAAAATGAAGAACAGGTGACCAAGAATGGAAGAAGACTCATAATCAACCTGCAATATTCTATGATACAACCTTGCTTACTGGAAATGAAGAGAACTTGAAATTCTGATGAACATCAAAGATAACAGCCTTCAGTATGGCTTGCAACTCAATGTAAACAAAACTCCTCACAATTAGACCAATAAATAGCATCATGATAAATAGAGAAAAGATGGAAGTTGTCAAAAATTTCATTTTACCTGGATCCACCTTCAATGCTTATGGAAGTAACTGCCAAGAAGACAAATGATTAAAATCTACTGCAAAAGACATCTTTAAAATGTTAAAGAGCGAAGATGTCAGTTTGATCACTAATATGTGCCTGACCTAATATGTGCCTCAGAAGAGGCCGTGGAACG
>NW_006408676.1:7128191-7137158 GCF_000296735.1 Chrysochloris asiatica | reverse complement strand
CCCCCAACGAGATGGATCAGCCAGGTGGCATCACTGATGGACTCAAGTGTGGCAGCGGTAGTGAGGTTGGCCCAGGATCGGACATTGTTTCGTTCTACTGTGCATGGGGTCGCTATGAGTCGGTTCTGACTCGATGGCACCTGACAACAAACAACAACTTAGCCAAATTACCTAAAATTTTCATAACTGGCTTTATGCTCTAACATATTGCTGAGGTTACTAAGGCTTTTAACCAAGGAATATCCTGGTTTGTGTACAAAGAAATGAGAAATTATAGGGAAGCATAGGCTTCCAGAGTTGAGCAGCAGAGCAAAATTTTGGGGAGAATTTGAAAGGTAGAAAAGAAGTAGCCCAACAGATGGTGGACACAGGGTAGGGATGTGTGGGATGTCTCATGAAAGGGATCTGTTCAGGGGGAAGAGAGAGACTACTAAAATCATCAAAACTACAAAGTTGGAGCATAAGTTTTATTCAGAACAATTATTCTTTATGCATATTCGATCATTTGACTCCAGATAAAAAGCAAATGGCTCAAATTAAGCTATGTAAAATAAGGCTTATAAAGAGATGTTGTTAAGTGCCATGGAGTCAGTTCTGACTCGTAGAGACCCTGGATAAGGTTTCAAAGTAGTTTAAACTGCTGACCTTTCTGTTCAAATTAACCTTGCAGGCCAGTGCTTATCCTACAGCACCACACCAGGACTCCTATAAAAAGATGAGGAGGGAGAAATATAGAAGATCAATAATTTTCTCATCTTAACATGATTGATTGGTCCCTGTTCTCCCTGTTTTAATGAGATCAGTGGATTTTACTGAGATTCAGGCCACAAGATAGGCTCTGGCCCTCAATATAACTCTATCTTGTGAAATTCAAATTTAGTAAACCTGGCATTGAACAGAAAAGAAACGATTAATCATTTTAAGTGAAAGAAAAGTCACTGGCAGGATAAATATTGGTCAGGAATTTCTTTACTGTGAATATTTGGTTTCATGAGTAAGAAAACTTTAAAATTCAAGTAGGTTGCCTGCTATTAATTTTTCTCCTTGATATTCCAGCCAACTGATAATGAATCAATTAATCTTTTTTATCTTTAAGCATGGGGTGTACACCATTATATATTTCTTTGAGTTTCATAGATACTGCTTTATGGAGTACCATTTTGTGAAATGTGACTCAGTAGGCTAACCACTGGACTGCAGACCACAAGGTCCATGGTTCAAGTCCATCCATCACTCAGTGAGAGAAAGATAAGGCTTTCTGTTCATGTAAAGATTTGCAGCTTCGGAAACCCTACATAGGGTGGCTATGCTTCCGAACTGACTCAACAGCACTTAACAACGACATGTTATATTTTATTGGTTCTTCATTTTTCCGCTTGTCAGAATGAGACTATTTGCTGTACCTTAAATGGCCACTTGCTTTTAAGGTATGAGTTGCCAAGTAGTGTAGTAGCTTGATAATGATATAAAAGATCAGAATGAGCATGATACATACGCCTGAAATACTAGCCTGGCCCACAAACATAAATTTCCTGAACATGACCACAAATTCAAAGAAGATTAGAGGACATATATACTGCATCTCTAGTCATTAACCTCTGCTTAAACCATATCTCAATATATTTCCACTTAGCTGTCATCAAGGAAGCCCTTGTGGCTTAATGGGTTACATGTCAGACTGCTAACTGCAGGGCAGGTGTTTCAAGCCTACTAGTTGCTTTGCAGAAAAGATGAGGCTGTCTTCGCCATAAAGAGTTCTCAAAAAGCCCTGGGGAGCAGTTCTACTCTGTCTAAGAGTATCACTATGAGTCAGAATCAACTGGATGGCAGCGGGTTTGAGGGGTCATTAATATGTACACAACAATTTTCTTTTGCTGAAGTACAGAATCTTCCTTGGGAAGCAGATTTAACAATTAAGAGCAAATCTATTGTATAGTGCAATTATCTTTAGCTATACTACTTTAGAAATGGAGAGCGTATAGCATTATTTAGACTATCAACAGAACCATTGTGTCTATAATGTTACCAATAATTTGTTATGATCCACACAACTGAATGTTTTTACATAGTCAGTTAAACACAGGTGAACATCTTTCTGGTATTGTCTGCTTTCAGTCAAAGATCCATCTAACATTAGCAATGATACCCCTCATTCCATGTCCTTTTCTGAATCCAACTTGAATTTCTGATAGCTCCCTACTGCTGCAACAGTTCAAATTATCTTAATCAAAATGTTATTCGCATGTGATATTAATGGTATTGTTCAATCATTTTCACTTTATGCTGGATCATCATTATTTGGAATGGGCATGGAAATGGATCTCTTCCACTTGGCTGGCCAAGTAACTATCTTCCAATTTTGGGGGGATAGATGAGTGAGCACATCTAGCATTGCATCCATTTGTTGAAACATCTATTGATATTTGTCAATTTCTAAAGCCTTGTTTTGGCTTTTCCATGCAAGTTGGGCTTATCTCTTCGATACTAATGATTGTTAATCATATGCTACCTCGAAATGGTTAAACATTGACTAATTCTCTTTAGTACATCGGTTCTTTGTATTCCTTTCATCTCCTTGTGATGCTTCTTCCATCATTCAATGTTTTGTACATAGAATCCTTTAATGTCACAACAGATAGCTTCAATTTTTTCTTCAGCTCTTTCAGCTTGAGAAATGCCAAACATGTTCTTCTTTTTTGGTTTTCTATCTCCAGGTCTTTGCACAGTTCATTATAATTCTTTGTCTTATTGAGCCACTTTAAAATTTTTTCTGATCAGCCCTTTATTTATTTCTTCCATTTGATTTACCTATTCTATGTTCAAAAGCAAGTTTCATAGTGTCTTATGACATCCTTTTGGTCTTTACTGTCTTCCCTGGTTTTTTTTTTCAATGTTCTAAGAAAACTTTATTTTTGGAAAAAATTTGAATTTCATGTAATTTTCCCAAGTCACAGACATTATTCTTGTTTTTGCTTTTCAACTATTTAAAAATGTAAAAACCATATTTTAGCTTGTAGGCTACACAAAGCCAGATGATGGACCAGATTTGGTCTCAGAGGTAGAGTTAACTGACGCCTGGTCTAAATAATAGGACACTAGTTTATTGGGTTATTATACTAGACTTGCAATAGAATATTATATAAGAAAACCATGTAACAAGAGGATTTATGCTTATAATAAATGAAAAATACAGAGCAGTAAGGTAAATATACTCTTAAATATATCAAAACAGTAATGGTTGGAATAAAAATAATCTGGCTAGGCTTCTTTCTGTATTAAATTTTCTACAGTTTTCTTTAAATTCATTAGCACATATTTCTTATAACTAATCTAGACCTGGTGGCACAGTGGCTAAGCTCTTTTCTGTTAATTGAAAGGTTAACGATTCAAACCTACCAGTCACTCTGGGAAAAACACCTGGAGATCTACTCCCATGATACAATTATGAGTCTCTTTTGATTTCTTATAATAGCATTTTATAGTTTTCTTGGCATAGGTCTTTTGTTGCTCTGGCTACATTTATTCCTAAGTATTTTATGTTTTGAGTGGCTTCTTTAAATGTTGGCACAGTGGCGGCAGCAATGGGTTCAAATATAGCAACAATTGTGCGTTTGGCTCAGGACTGGGCAGTATTACATTCTGTTGTGCATAGGGTCACTATGAGTTGGTACCTGACAACAACAACTTTAAATATTAATATTTTCTTGATTTCCTTTTTCAAGTTCTCTTTATTTGTGTAAGGGAATTGGACTGATTTTTGTATGTTGATCTTTTGTATGTTAATAACTTCCTATTGAAACATAAAATTTCTTTGTACTGTCACTCCCTTCTCAATCAAAAGATAATCTTAAACCAAACTTGTTTATTTTTTTATTCTCAAATGTGGTTGTTCATTATTATTTACATAGGTGCAGCAAGAATCACAGCTTATCATATAGATTTTTTTAAACTGCTTTGCCGGAAGATTGCATAAGAAACATCAGATTTAAAAGTCTTGAGGACAGGAAATCCAGTCAAGAATTTGTCACCACCAGACCTTACCTATAGCACCCACAGGTTTTGGTGAGTTCCTCTTTTCCTTTCTTTTTTTTTTTAAATTTGAGTTTCCAAAATTTCATAAAATTTCTGGGCCTGCATGGCAGAGACCTTCCTCACTCTCTTGTAAGGATGAGAACGTTGTAAACCAGGTACCAATGTGGTTTCCTTGGAGGACTTTGTAGATGTTGGCTCTGTAAATTCAATATTAGTTTTCTAAAAGTGTCTGGTCATACCTGCTTCTCTGAACACCATTTTCAAATATAACTTTCCAGTCTAAGTTTAGTTAAATAACTGAGATGCCCAATTATGCCCTTTTACTAAGCAGACACGTTCCTACTAAATTTATGTAAATAACTATAGTACTATATAAAAACAAGATGACTTATTAAGAGTTTTCTAATTCTAAAAGGACTAGCTAGAAAGAGCTTATTAATGTTCTATCTTTGTTTTCATAGGCAGAATCTATTACATTTTCTTCTTCCAAAGTATTTACAGCCTCATAACCCATTCAATGGCACTTAACAACAACAACAACAAACAGATGGCATGATTACACATGGTGGACAAGTTTCAGGGAATCTCCCAAACTGAAACAGACTAGGAAGTAGGAGAGCCAGACTAGTTCTGAATGACGAGTCACTGAAAACCTTGTGAAGAGCAGGAGAACACTGACAGATACAATGCTAGAAGATGAGCCCCTCAGATTAGAAGTTACCCAAAATATGACTGAGGAAGAGCTTCAACACCAAAGTGAGTTAACATGAATGAAGCAAAGCTTTCAAGACATTGATTTGCTGATGGAGCACAGTTCAAAATGAGAAGAAACATATATATACAAGCATCCATTAATAATTGGAACATAGGATGTAAGAACTATGAATCTAGGAAAATTAGAAATTGCCAAAAATACAACGTGATATATAAAAATCAATATCCTAGGCATTAGTGAACTTACAGGAAAATTGGGAGCTGTCAAAAATGAAACGGAACACATAAATATCCTAGGCATTAGTGTTCTAAAATGGATTGGCATTGGCCATTTTGAATCAGACAAGCATCTGGTCCACTATGCTGGGAACATCAAATTGAAGACAAATTGTGTCATACTCATAATAATAATAACAATAATAAATTAAATCTATTTTAAAGTACAATGTTGTCTGTAATATCCATATGCCTGCAAGGAAGACCAATTAATATCACTATTATTCAAATTTACACACCAACCACTAACACCTGTGATGATGAAATTGAAGAATTCTCCTGGCTTTTTCAGTCTGAAATTAACCACTGATGACTGGAAACAAAGAAAGATCAGTAGTTGAAAAATATGGCCTCAGTGATAGAAACAATGCTGGAAATGGCAACCTACATAAAGAGTTGCTTAGTGCATTTTAAGAATGCTTATGTAGCTGGCCTCAGAAAAGATACCCTCTCTAATTAGTAGAAGGTTAATAAATACAACTGATGATGTTAAATAAAATTATAAGTAATGTTATGCCCAACACACACACACATACAAACATACACATTCAAAAATGACTCAAAACTTTGATTTTCATCTTTACTTCTAAATTAAATTTCTACTTGTTGAGAATTTTGCATAGTATTTCTACTAAAACTGTTTGCAAATTTGTAGCTAAATAGAAAACTCAATTGTAGCTATTAAAGTCTTGATTGTCATACAAAGAATGCAGAAATTCAAGCTTTAACTAAGGGAAGTAAATTTACTTCTTAACCACTGTCAAGAATTTAGTAACTATCTTAGCCCTCCTTACTCGATTCCCTCCAAGCCAGATGAGCAAGTGATGTATTTTAATGCTTCACATTAAAGATAAAGCAAACTTTACCTCTTCTTTAACCTAATGTGGGCTTTTATATTTCATGGACTTCAACTAGAATCATTGACTGATCTACTATCAATTATAAAATACCTACATCAAATTGTTTATAATGGCTATATACTATGCTTTAGAAATATTGCCTTAGTCAAGGTATATTAATAGATAAGGAATTAATGTTAGTTTGGGTATTAATGTTAAGGAAGTTTGTAGTTCAACAACTCCTTGTATATTTTTCTTACTTCTCCTGCACTTTGCTTTGATGTGAAATCATTTACCTTTGTTTGTTTTGCCAAATAAAAATTCATTGCTTCCTTTGCAAGCCAGGCCACATGCCAAAGCCTTTTGTAGAATGTCCTGTAGTTCCATTTTGTGAAATGAAATCATTCCTCCAATAAAATTTACATTTAATTCTTAATGGAGCAACTACCTAGTGTTTTCAATAAAACATAGGGACTAACCTTATTTTCTAATTCTTGAAAATGGATAACCATAATCCTTATTGATGGGGGAAAAATCATAAAACTTTAGATATATAACGATCCTGAGATCTAACATAATTTGACTATGAAGTCTGTAGTTAGGAGATGCAAAGAATACAACATATTTATCAAGTTTCCTGGTGTGGTGCTGTGCGTCAATGCGCCAGACTGCAAAGCCGTTTGAACTGCAAGGTCGGTGGATCAAGCTCACCAGCTGCTTCTCGGAAACCCTATTCAGGGTTGCTGTGGGTCAGAACTGACTCAATGGTACTTCACAACAACAAATATCTGAATGCAAATAAAACTCTAGAGGTAAACAGAGTAAATCCTCAATTTGAATCCATTGACTTTAACAGTGTTAGATTTAAATTTAAGAATAAAGTCACAAAAAAGTCTGCAATTAAAAAAATCTTGCTGTTAATTATCAAGCAAAACATAAGAGGCACTACATTTGTACATTCTTCTGATTTGACTATGGGTTTCATGCAACTCATGAAGTAACACATTAAATAATTAAATAGTCACACATTAAATCAGCGTGTTTTTTTTTTTTCTCTCCCACCTTTCTGCTTACAAAGTAGAAACAAATATTTTGTGACTTTCCATAAAGTTTCAAAACCATCAGGATTTATCATAGGTCACTGAAATAGATGGCTACTTAACCAAAGAGATAATAGGAAATTTTAAAAGTAAAATGTTTAGCTTTTTCAAAAGCAACTAGACTTAGCAGTTTTAGTCAAGGGCATAAAAGTTAACATAAATACAGAAACAGAACCTTTGCTTCCTAGACAGATTACACAGAAGACAAAATTACTATCCATATTATACATAAAAACAATATACAATAAACTGAGGAACCAAGGAAACAAGACTATCAAGATTGAGGACATTTTGTTAAGATTTAATGACAGTTTATAGCTTTTTGAACTCAAGGGACACAAAACTAAGACAAAAAACTTTTCAAAGTTTTGTCTCTTAGCATGTTCTTATAGTCTGGAACAAACTGAGAGTTTATTTTAGGTTTGATCTCAAAGGTTCTGTTAGGTCTGAATTAAATTCATACTACTACTAAGAAATTAAGGAGCTCTGGTAGCGTAGTGGATACAAATCGGGCTGCGAACCATAAGGTCAGTGGTTCGAAACTACCAGCCGCTCCGCGGGAGAAAGATGAGGCTTTCTACTCCCGTAAAGATTCACACCCTCAGAAATCCTGTACAGGGACGCTATGGGTTGGAACCGACTCAACGGCACTTAGCAACAACCACAACTAAGAAATTATTAACAAGCAATGAATGCATTGTTGCTATCTCCAGATGATTTAATAAATGAGCATTTTAATTAACCGAGAGAAAAAAAACTGCCATTGAATCAGTTCTAACTAGTAGTTACACTATATAGGATTTCTGAGACTGTCAATCTTTATGGGAACACACAGTCTCATTTTTATTTTGTGGAGCAAATATAGAGAGTATGAACTTCTATAAATGTTCCTCAATTTTAATTTCTAAAATGGTAATGTTGATAGTTACTCCTCCTTGTCTCAATGAATGCACAAAGTCTTTAACATTCCCAATAAGTGTGAAGAGTATAAAGGCATTTGGAAACCAAACATAAATTAATGATAAAGTAATTTTAATAAGCTCACTAATACATATAATACAACTTTCCCTAGTCACATATATAGTACAAATTATTAAAGTGACAAAAAATAAATACATTTATTAATAGACATGAACTTCTAGTTACTGTTTTCTCTGGCATAAAAGCAAAAATGTATAAACTTAAATTATAATGAATATCTATTACCTCAAATTTAAAATCAGTAAATTATCTAAAGATGTTTAAATTATAGTCTACTATACTAGGAACAACAAATGCCAGGGTAATGGTGTAGTATTCATCATCCAAAAGAATATTTCAAGATCTAACTTGAAGTACAATGCTCTCTGTGATAGGATAATATATATAAACCTACAAGCAACACCTGTTAATACCACTATTATTCAAATTCATTCACCAACCACTAAAGCCAGTGATGATGAAATTGAAAAATTCTACCAATTTCATTAGTCTAAAATTGATCAAACATATGATCAAAATACATTGAAAATTACTGGTAATTGGAATGCAAATGTTGGAAGGAAGAGTACCTGGAGGATATGGGCTTGGTGATAGAAATGATGATTGAATGACAAAATTTGTAAGACTACTGACTTACTCATTGCAAACTCCCTTTTTAAGCAACATAAAAGGTGACTATATACATGGACCTCACAAGATGGATTACATAAGAATCAATTTGACTACTTTTTTGGAAAGAGATGATAGAAAGGTTCAATATCATTATTAAAAACAAGACAAGGGTCCAACTTAGGAACACATCATCAGTTGCTTATATTCAATTTTAGGTTGAAGCTTGAGAAAAATAAAGTAAATCCAACTTAAGAAGACAAAGAAAAATAATACAATGAAATGTGCAAACACATGGAGTTGGATGCCCAGTGAAGGAGGCTTCCTGCGGAGACTCTGCAATACATAAGACTACATAGGTGGATGCCTGAACCACATCCAGATCTCCAGAGATGGAAAATTCCCACTTGAAAGGA
>NW_006408676.1:7120204-7126945 GCF_000296735.1 Chrysochloris asiatica | reverse complement strand
AAAAAAAAAAAAAAAAGAATATTTCAAGCTGTTTTTCAAACAGGTTGGTTACTTTTACATTTTCATCAGTAGTGTATAAGAGTTAAAAGAACGTAATGTTTTTGCCAAATAGGTGTGTAAGGAAATAACATTATGATTTTAACTTTCCTGATGTAGTGCTGTGGGCTAATGTGACAGACTGCAAAGTCGTTTGAGTAGCAAGGTCAGTTGTTTATGCTCCTTGGAAACCCTATACAGGGTCATTATGGATCAGAACCAACTAGACCGCACTTAACAACAACAATAACTGATAAACTGATGTGTGTATATGTATGTGTGTTTATGTGTGTAGGCTCAAGTAAGTTAGATCATTTGGTAACCTCCCCATATTACTTTCCAGAAAGTATTATTATGTGAGTAATAAAAATTTTCATATAAAAAAAAAAAAGACATAGAGTTAGAAAAACGAAAAGGAAGAGCATGCTCAGTGCCTTAGACTGGGTTCTCTAGAGAAGATAAACCAATGAAACTTATATGTATACATATTGTTAAGTGCCATCGAATCAGTTCTGACCAATAGCGATCCTGTGTAGGAATTTCAAGGATCAACTGGAGAACTTGAACTGCTTCAAACTGACTTTGCAGTCCAGTGCATTAACCCATAGAGCCACAACAGGACTCATATATATATACATACATACATATATATATATATATAAATATATATATGTGTGTGTGTGTGTGTAGATAGATAGATAGATAGATAGATAGACAGATAGATAGATAGATAGAGAAAAAGAGACAGAGAGAAAGAGAGAGCAAGTTTATATATGGAGAGAAGTTTATATCAAGGAAATGGCTCACAATCATAGAGGTGGGAGAATGCCAAGTTCTGATCAGCTGAGTCAAGATTGGCAGGCAGGACTAGCAGGCAGAAAAGCTGACAGGAGTCCCAAGTCCAAGTCAGATGATCCAAGATCAGCAGGTGGGCCTAGCAGGCAGACAAGCAGACAGTAGAGCAGGTTACTGGCTTAGGCCAAAACACCAGAGATTGGAGGATGACTCAGATGCAAGAGCTAGATCCAGCATAAAAGAAAACAAGCTGTTCCTGAATGTCCATTATATTAGGAACAGGCCACATCACCAAGAAAACATCCTTTCAATTGACTGGCTGCTCATAGACAATCATCAGAGGTAACTATGCATCCTCATAGCCAATCATAAATCTTACTATACCTGTATTAAATTTCACCATGGGAATAACCACATCTGAACTGCCATAAAACCTTAATTATCATTGTCAACCTGGTACCTATAAACTACATGCATATTCTCTAAATAAGGAAAATTGTAAAATCTTACTTGTGCTTAGCATGAGATCATTAAAATGTGTACACCCAGAAATGCACTGGCCCCATTCACAAATTACATTTCACAAATGAAAAACTGAGTAAAGCAAAAGTATTTGATGCACACATACAAAATGAAAATAACAAAAAATGTATATTCATAACAATTACAGCCATTGTTTCTATAACTAGTCATGCTGTTGTAGCTGTTATTTAGAACTACCTTATTCAACTACCCATCCCATTTGCCCTCAGCAAACACCTCAGCTGGTTTGGTTCTTTTTCTGGTGGTGTGACTCAAACCTTCATTCTTGAAGGACATAGGCTATAAGTCTTTATATTGGATATGGTTGCTGTAGCTTCCATTGGTATTATCTTTAGTACATGGTAGTACTAAAAATCATCCTAAGGAATCTCTTGGATGTGCCAAACATACTCTTCTTTACTTCCATTATGCAATGCTAAGCCAATTTCCCCTTGGTAATCAGGATCAACCACACCACCCAATATAGTAACTCCCTTCTTTGCCTGTTGATCCATAGGCAGAAGTCCAAAATGGCCATGGAAATTCTTAACTTCCAGTTCAATTGAATCAACTTTGTATCTCCAGGTGGGAGTATTTCTTCCTTTGTAACTAAATGCCCATAGCCAAAGAGCATAGGGACTGGAAGCAAAAATTTTTCAAGTGGGTCATTAGGAGTAATAATGAGTGATGCCAGTCCCATGTCACCATGGTTCCTGCACTCACATATCCTATCATTTAGAGAAACAGCCTCCTGAAGAACATTGCCCCAATCCTGCAAGTTAAGAATGCCCCCTGACCATTATTACCATCTAGCTTGCACCATCATTGTGCCTTTACAAGGTCATTCCCACCACATTCAATCAAGCTAGCTGCTTCAAGATGATTGGACACATGATAAGAGCAGTGAATTCCATGAACATGGGTCTATTGCCACACTTCATTTGCTGTGAAGTGGGTCCATTGATCCAAGGCAATGCTGTGCAGAATACCAAGACAGTAAATAAGGCATTCTGCTAAGACCACAGATTATAGTTCTATAAGAAGCATTGCACACAGGGATGGGAAACCCATATTCAGGGTAAGTGCCTATTTTAGTAAGAACAAAATATTGCCCTTTTCATGATGGAAGTGGTCTAATGTAATCAACCTGCCACCATGTTGCTGACTGATCTCTACAAGGAATGATCCCATATCTTGGACTCAGAGTGTTGATTTCTTCTACTGGCAGACTGGGCACTCAGCAATGGTTTTAGTCAATTCAGTTCTAGTGAGTGGAAGTCCATGCTGCTGAACCCATGTATAACATCCAACTCTGCAATTACGGCCACTTTGTTCATGAGCCCATTGGGCAATGACAGGAGTGGCTAGAGAAAAAAACATTCATTTTCACAGAATGTGTCATCCTGTCCACTTGGTTGTTAAAATCCTCCTCTGCCTAGGTAACTCTGTGTGCAAGTTCACATGAGACACAAATATCCTCATTTATTTAGCCTGTTCAGACAGGTCTATTACATCCTTCTTCCCCACAGCTCCTTGTCACCAATAATGTTCTTTCCAAGTCCCTGACCATCCATCTAAACTATCGGCCACAGTCCATGAATCACTATACAGTCACACACGTAGCCATTTCTCCTTTCATGCAAAATGAACAGTTAGGTGTGCTGCTTGAAATTCTGCATTCAGTGAATTTCACTTCACCACTGTCCTTCATGGAATTCCCAGAAAGAGGCTGTAGTGGTGCTAATGTCCACTTCCAAGTTATGCCTGCATGGCAAACAGAACAATCTGCATACCAAGCATGAGTTTTCTCTTCCTCAGTCAACTGATCACAAAGAACTTCCCATGAGTCCATAGGTGTAGACTGTGAGAGGGAAGATAATGTGACAGGAGTGGAGGTCATGGGCATTTGAGTCACTTCCTCATTCTTTTATATACCACTTCTGGAGTGCTGTTGTACACAGCCAACTTTATGACTCTGTAGGTTAGACAACCCCAAGCTCATAATGGGTAGCTCTGGTCACATTGTGACTTGGTGACCCGTGGTTAGGTGTTCAGTCTCTACTAAGGCCCAATAATAAGCCAAAACTGTTTCTCAAACGGGGTGTTGTTATCTGCAGAGGCTGGAAGGGCTTTGATCCAAAAGCCTAAGGGTCTGCACTATGATTCACCAATAAGGGTCTCTCAACGACTCCACAGTGCATCTCTACCTGCCACTGCCATTTCTAGCACCATTGGATCTGCTGTATCATATGGCTCAAGTGGCAAAGTGGCTTGCACAGAACCTGAACCTGTTGCAGAGCCTTCTCTTGTTGTGGGTCCCACTCAAAGTTAGCAGCTATTCGAGTCAAATGATAAATAGACCAAAGTAGCACACCCAACTGAGGGATATGTGGCTTCCAAAATCCAGAGAGACCCACCCAACATTGTGCTTCTTTTTCAGTTGTGGGAGGGGGGCAGATGCAATGACTTATCCTTCACTTTAGTAGGAATAGCTCTACATACCCTATACCACTGAATACCTAGAAATTTCACTGAGGTGGAAGGTTCCTGGATTTTTATTGTGTTAATTTCCCTCCATCTCAATAAATCTAGAGTAATTAATTGAAACTTCTTCTTCACTAGGTTCAATAAGTATAATGTTATCATTGTAATGGACCAATGTGATGTCTCAGGGCATTGAAAGGTGGTAAAAATCCCTGCAGATTAAATTATTACATAGTGCTGGAGAGTTGAGGTACCTTGAGGTAAGAATGTGAAAGTGCATTGTTGACCTTGCCAGCAGATGGCAAACTGCTTCTAAGGTTTTGGAACTGAGAAGAAGGCATTGACCAGATCAATAACTGCATACCAGTCATTAGGAGATGTATCAATGTGCTCAAGTAAAGAAACAATAACTAGAACAGCAGCTAAAACTGGAGTCATGACCTAATTAAGTTTATGAAAATCTATTGACATTCTCCAAGATCCATCTGTATTTTGCACAGACCAGATAGATGAGTTAAATGGGGATGTGGTGGGAATCACCACCCCTGCATCCTTCAAGTCCTAAATTGTAGTACTAATCTCTGCAATCCCTCCAGAAATGTGGTATTACTTTAGGTTACTATTTTGTTAGCTAAAGGTAGTGCTAATGGTTTCTACTGGGCTTTTCCAACCAAGTAGCATTTATTCTGCATTTCAGGGATCCAAAGTGGTGATTCTGCCAGTTGCTGAGTATGTCTATTCTGATTATGCATTCTGGAACTGGGGGAATGACCACATGATGCGTCAGGGACCAATTATACCCAGAGTGAGATGGACCTGAGCTAAGACTTCACTAATAACGACCTCCATACGCCTGCTCTGACTGGTGGGTCACAGTGATATTTTGAGTTTCTTGGAATTAGTGTCAATTCAGAGCCATTGTCCAGTAATCCCTGATTATTGTCTGAAAATTAATCCCTGAAAAGTCTGATTATTCCTTTCCCCCAATGAAATGCCACCCTTATAAATGGATGTAGACACCTTTGGGGAAAGCTAGAAGAAACATTAATGACTGGCAGTGTAGTGGGGTTCTTCTTCAAGTGGATGCAGCCTCCCTTTCATTCAACGGGTTGTGGGTCTGTAAACTGGCTCAGGTCTAGAATTTGATTAAGAGGTTGTGACTCTCTGTTCTGGTGATTCAGATTAGACTGCCATTCACTTGAATGCTGTTCATTTATAGAGACACCATGCCTAATTTTCCAAAATCATAAATTCACACTAGTCAGACTATTCTGATTACTGCTTTGATTCTGTTGTCCATTATGGTAACCATACCTATCTTGTCTTTGTGGGTTAAGTGCTGTCACTTGGCCCCTTCCACCACAGGGTCCAAGCAGTCCCTGTAGTTAGGTGTCTTAATTCAATTAGGAAAGTTCCTAATGTCAAATCTGGCTCACATAATATAGTAATCATACCAATCTCAAGGATGCTGGGGCCCCCTTCACAAGTTTGTTCCTTGCTATTGAGGTGAAAGGTGTGTTCTGTGGACACTCCATGTGTGGGCCTATGGGTTTTTCCTGATAAATCCACCATAACTTGTCAATTTCCCAAAGCCTTTGGATTCCTTCCTGTACAGAATACCAAGGCAGGTCTGGTACTTCAACTTGCTGTATTGTATACCATCACACAACCCATGCTTCATTGAACCAACCAAATAAACTGTTAGATCCTCTCCTAAGCTCTTGAACTGAAACATCGAATGGAGACTCTGTGCTTAGTAAGCAAATATCAATAAACTCAGACCTATCTAACCCTATGTTCCTTGCACCATTATACAACATCTTTAATAGTCATGCCACCACATATTCTCCTGGTTTCTCATTTTACATATTTTAAAAAAATCAAGCAGTTCTTTTGGATTGTAGTGTACTTCTTTCTGAGTCACAAATTTTTCTTCACCTTTTGAGGCTCACTGGGACTTAAGTGTAATTATAGCTCTAGACACAACAATTGATGGAGGTTCATCCTGGGAGCATTCAGCAATGTCTTGTAAGACATCTACCTTAGGTGATATTACCTCAGGAATCATCTCAGTAGGCACAGTTAAGTTAATCTAATCAAGAGTGTACAGAGCAGATGTTTTTACTGATAATGGTGTAATCTCTTCAATGGGAGCAGTGGGGCTGTTGGCAAGATTGATTCAATGGAATTTATACACTTTATGTCCCCAGCTTCCTCATTATTTGCCCAAATGCCCCCATTCCAAGTTTCAGGATCCCATTTCTTCCTAATCCATGCCCTCACTTTAACATCAGACACCATTTCATGTTGGGAGTTGAGCCGGTAATTGTAATTCAGTTGTAATTCAGTCACTATTACAATAAGACTCTGGGTTTGGTTTTCAGCAATATCAGTTCTGCTACTACAGGAAATTAGACTTTCTTTCAAGACACAAGCCAAAAAATCTTTTATGTGGCACTTGAGCTGTGACTCTTTAGCCCTGAGTGCAACTCTTTCTTGTACTACTTGTCCTGTTGTAAGTAGGATCAACCAACCAGCTATTCTATATTTCTCATCGTGACAAAATTGCAGAAAAGCATCACATACCCAGAGCCTCGCCACTTCATGCCATGAATTATCAACACCCTCATACTATTTACTAGTAAAGGCGGAGTTATCAGTTCCTTTAAAATTAGTTAGACTTGAAACCAATTTAGAAAATTCATGTTCGTGATTTTCTTTCTCTAGAACCACTCTTGGTACCAAACATCTTGGGCTGAGTTCTTTAGAGAAGCGAAACTTTATATATATAAAGTTTATATATATGTGGAAAGAGAAGATGGAAAAGCTCCATATCATCAGTGAAGACAAGGCCAGGGGCAGACTGTGGAACAGACCATCAATTACTGATATGCAAATTCAAAG
>NW_006408676.1:7118652-7119765 GCF_000296735.1 Chrysochloris asiatica | reverse complement strand
CGGTCCCCGACACAAACTTTAGATGGATAAGAAAGAGACCCAGGATAAGCAAAGCACTGCTTAAGAAGAAAAACAAAGTTGGAAACCTCTCACTCCCTGATAATTACTATATGGCCACAGTGTCAAAACAGCCTGATACTGGTACAATGAAAGATACATTTCTCAGTGGAACAGAATACAGAATCCAGAAATTAACCCTTCCAGAAAATTACCTAATTTTCGACAAAGTGCCTAAATATATTGCATGGGGAGGTGATATTCTCTTCAACAGATGGTGCTGGCAGAACTGGAAAGTGATATGCAAAAGATTGAAACAAAACCTTTACCGCATGTCTTATACAAAAACCAACTCAGCATGGATTAAAGACCTAAATGTGAATCCCAGAATTATAAAGGCCATCAATGAAAAAATAGGGACAAATGTGATGGCTCTAATACAGGGCATACACAGACTACAAAACATTTTGAAAATTACACAAACAAAAGTAGACAAAATAGATGATTGGGACATACTAAAAATTAAAATCGTATGTGCATCAATAGACTTCACCAGAAGAGTAAAAAGGGAGCCCACAGAATGGGAAAAAATCTTTTGCCATGACACCTCAGACAAGAGACTAATTTCTAAACTATATAGGAAGCTATAACATCTCTACCAGCAAAAGACAAATAACCCAAATAAAATATGGGTATAGGACATGAACAGACACTTCACCAAGGAGATCCGGGCAACCATCAAACATGAAGAAATGTTCATGATCACTAGTCATCTGTTGTTGTTGTGAAGTGCCGTCGAGTAGGTTCTGACCAATAGTGACCCTGTATAGTGTTTCTGAAGAGCAGCTGGTGAGCTTGAACCACCAACCTTGCAGTTCAAATGGCTTTGCACTCTGGCACATTAGAGAGATGCAAATCAAAACAACAATGAGATATCATCTCACACCAGCAATAATAGCAAAGATAAAAAAAGTAGAGGACAATAAATGATGACAAAGATGAGGAGAGACTGGGGCCCTCCTACATTGTTGATGGGATTGCAAAATGTTCTGACCACTCTAGAGAGCAATATGATGCTTCCTCAGAAGGTTGGAAATAGAAATACCTTATGATCCA
>NW_006408676.1:7114347-7118147 GCF_000296735.1 Chrysochloris asiatica | reverse complement strand
CTATGAGTCGGTTCCGACTCGATGGCACATGACAACAACAACAACAATATATATGTGTATGTGTATGTGTATACGTATACATATATGTATATATATATACATAATAAAGAAAAATTTATATCAAGGAAATGGCTCATAGTTGTAAAGGTTGGGAGATGCCCAAGTCTGGGTCAGCTGAGCCAAGAATGGCAGGAAGGCCCAGCATGCATATAAGCATACAGAATTCCCATGTTAGGGCCTGGTAAAAACAGATTTTTGAGTGGGCCCGGCAGGCAGATGAGCACACAAACAAAAGAGCAGGACAATAGCTCAGGTTCAAATAATTGGAGGTTGGAGTCCAACCCAGACGTGAGGTCTAGATCCAGCAGAAAAGAAAGCAAGCTTTTCCTGTGTGTCCATTACATTAAGAGCAGGCCACACATACAAGGAAACATCCTTTCAATTGATTGGCTACTCAGAGCCAATCAATATAGAGTCAACTATGCCTATTTCACCATGGGAATAATCACACCTCAACTGCCAAAGCACTGGGAATCCTGGCCCAGTCAAGTCAAAACAAAACCTTAACTATCACATTTAGCATTTCTGAAGCCGAAATAACTAAAGGGGGGAAAAAAATCAAAGAATTCTATGGGAAAAATATTGAATGATGCAGAAAACATCAAAAGAAGACTGAAGGAATATAATCACTGGACCAAAAAGAAATGGTCAGACTTCTGGTTTTGGAGGCAAGTGAAGCAGAGTCAGGTAGGACAGGATCCTTGGGGAAGGTGTGGAAAAACCAGAGAAGGTACTTTGACGGAGCAGCTCCAGAGCTCTGGATCTAGTACAAGGAGCAGGACGTCAGTTTCCCACACCCACTGGTGGAAAAATCACTGTATATAGGAAAATATTGTGATTTCAGAATTGATCGGGTCATGGGACTCTCCCTGCAGCTACTCCACCTGTGCTGAGTTCAGAGGATGGGCCCACAGCCAGACTGACACAGTGATATGGCACTGAAACTCCCACAGTGACATTTGAAAAAAGAGAAGTGGGGGATTCTGCACATTTTCCCCTGCTCTCCCCTGTAACACCCTCTGTGCCTAGCCTGGACACCTTCAGGAGGGTGAGCACACAGCACCAAAAGGGTCCAGTGTTGATCCCTCAGTTTAACCACAGCACAGAGAAAAGGAGCCCCATTTGTCCCACAGGCTGATCCTTTGGTGGCTGCTTATGATGTCTGACTCTGGGACCCAGCCCTAAAGTTGATTAGGGAGGGACCCTTTATTCCTGCCTACCCAGCAAGAATAAGCAGGTCTGGCCATACAGACAAACCATATGAAACCATAAAACCCCAACATAAAAGGCAAAAGCCAACACCAACTACTACACACAAGGACACAGATATTTTGAGAATTATGTTGTGCACACACAGATACCTAACTGACCTTCAGAGATAAAAATAGTGGACAATCTTTCTTCCATTAACTTCTCAATATCATTTCTGCGAACCTCCATGGTGGTGACTAGAGGAGGGGCCTAGGTGAGTGGACACCACTGCTGGAGGTTTCTACTGTGCACACACACTGACCTGCACAGCAAAGGCTACTGGTCAGTCAGCTATGGTTTTATTTTTGGTTTTGAGTGGTGGTTTTTGTCTCTGCTTTTATATTGCTTCAGTTTTTGGTACTTTTGATCACATTTTTTCCTGGGGATGGGAGATTTTACTCCCTATGTTATCCAAGAAGAGAAAGCAATCGTGGCCATATAGCAAAGCTACAAGCATACCTCATAATATCCCACTATTGTACAGGAGCCAATACCAACTGCTAGGCATTACATGCTAAAAGGGAAGCTTACCTCCAGATATTATCCACCAGGAGACACTCAGTAAGCTTAACAACACAACAACATACATCCATTTAAGCATTAAAAACCCATCTAAGTACTGAAAATGTGCAAGAAAACACAATAAAAGATCTCCACACATCTCCCAAACCAGAAAAGAGTATCTGAGACAAATGGTTGGAGGCAGATACAGACTTTCCAGTAGAAGAAAAGCAGGTTTTGGGTTTACCTGAGAAGGAAATCAGAAGACTTATATGGAGACAAACCCAAATGCTTCGTAGAGGGCTGGAGGAAGAAGTCAGGAAAGCACTACAGGGGCAATCAAACAAGATAGATATAGCATTGGAAACAATCCTAAACCTGCAAAAAGAGGTCCAGATTATTAATAAGAAAATATCAGAAATGGACAGTACTGAAAGGGCAAAGGAGCAGAATTGAAGAGATGGAAGCCAGAACCAGTGAGCCGGAAGGCAAATCTCTCAATACTGATAAGATAGAAGAGCAAGCACAAAAAAAGGATAAAAAATCAGAAGAGAGTCTAAGATTCATGCTGGATAACATGAAGAGGAATAACTTAAGAATTATTGGCATTCTGGAATAGGAAGAAACATAGTAGTCCACAGAGGACATAGTCAAAGAGCTGCTGGAAGAAAAATTCCCTAACATCCTGAAAGATGAGAAGATAAACATTCAAGAAGCTGAATGTACCACAAAAGAAAATCACCAAGACATATAATAATCGAGCTCTTCAAAATCAAACACAAGGAGAGAATCCTAAAAGCAGCCAGGGTAAAGAGAAGTGTTACTTACAAAAGCAAGTAAATCAGATTAAGCTCTGACTTCTCAGCAGAAACCATTCAGGCAAGAAGGCAATGGGTGGACATATATAAAACCCTAAAAGAAAAAAAAACTGCCAACCAAGAATCATCTATCCAGCAAAATTGTCAGTCAAATACAATAGTGCAATAAAAACATTCCAGGATAAACAGATGCTAAGAGACTTTGTCAAAGCCAATCCAGCACTTCAAAACATCCCAAAGGGAGTTCTTTGGGCTGAAAACTAACAAGAACAGACAACAACAGGAGTTCACAGACATGGCAACACCACCTGAAACTCAGATGACAGACAGCAGAGTGAAGAACAGAACAAAATTACAACAACCAATTCAAAGGTGCTGGGAGGTCAACAAAATATCAAAATAACAACAATGTCAAGAAGGGAAAAATATAAGAAGAGATTCAGGTGGTGAGAAGGTCAGCTAGATCACAGAATACAATAGACTGTCTTAAATGGAGGGAAATGTTAATAGACTACAGGGTAACCTCAAAGAAAGTTAATACTTCATAACTTACCATGAAAATGAAAATCCAAGCAGAATAAGGAAACATGAAAACTAAGAAGAAACTGAAAAGAAATAACATAGAAAACACGAACTCAGCACAAGAAGATACGCAGAACAAAGGAACAAACAGCACCACAAAAATTAACATAATGACAGCAATTAATTCATACCTATTGATAATTAATTATGCTGAATGTCAATGGATTAAATGCACCAGTAAAGAGACAGAGAGTGGCAGAATTGATTAGAAAACAAGATCATTCAATATGCTGCCTGCAAGAGACAAACCTTACACACAAAGACAAAAACAGATTAAAAGTTAAAGGATGAAAAATATATATATACCAATCTTACTGCAATAAAAAGCAAGCAGGGGTGGCAATACTAATTTCTGATAAGGTAAATTTTAAGACAAAAAGATAGCATAAGAGATAAAGAAGGACACCATACATGATTCAAGGGTAAATTGAGCAAGACGACATAACCATAATAAATATCTACACTCCCAATAAAAGAGCACCAAGATATATGAAAGGAGCTCTGGTAGCAAAGTGGTTATGAATTGAGCTGGGAATCGCAAGGTCAGCAGTTTGAAACTACCAGCTGTTCCGCGGGAGAAAGATGAGG
>NW_006408676.1:7099703-7109729 GCF_000296735.1 Chrysochloris asiatica | reverse complement strand
AGGGGAATGGAAGAACAAGGCGGATGGAAGAACAGTTAGGCAGGTTTGTATGGGCTAAGTGGGACAGAGGTAAATAATGATGTATGCACAACCTTGGAACAACAGGGAGGACTCTGGAATGCAGGGATTGAGACATTGTTTGAATTGATAAAACAGGAGAAATATTGTTAAGATGCTTGGATGTCTTTTGAATCTTGGTTTCCCTTGCTTACCATCGTAAAATAGACACTTGAAGGGGAGAGAAAGGAATAGCCAGAAATATCACAATAGAAAGCTTGTAAGTACGTCTTCAACCTATAACTGATTGGAATGCCTTAAAGTGGGCTAGAACTTGCCCTGTGAAAGAGGCTTCCTATGGAGCCTTTGCATTGCATTAAGACCATATGTGGAATCCTGAACCCCATCCAAAATCTTCTGAGGTGGGAAATTTCCACTTGAAAGGAGAAGTAGACCAGCCTGGAGCAGCTAGAAGAAGAGAAGATATTTTGTGAAAGAAAAACTGGCAGAAAAATAAAAAACAATAACAGCAGTCTGATTGACTACTACAAGAACAAGCACGCTGTTCGCCCGGGAACCACCAAGGCAATTGGTCAGGTCCCCTCAAAATAAACCCCCTTCCAAGACTAATATTCAAGGGGAATACACAGCAGGCATGTGGTCTGACTGGTGGTCACCAATAAGGGGAAATGGGAGAAAAACAGCAATGAATTGTGAGCTAAGTCTGACCACATTCAATAGACTCCTGTAAAACAGGGTTGAGACCTGGTTGGCCAGCAGTATGGCAAGATCTGGGGACTCCTCGGCCCAGAGAACTAGAGCAGAGAGTGAAGAATCCAGCTGATATGAAGCGAGGGAAGATGCACAAGAATACTATACTTGACCTGACTTCAATGGCTGGATGACCAGAACACGACTAGAAGAAGAAAGAAGAGGAAAAAAAGAGGAATCCACTACAATTTCATGAACTTGACCTATATTTATGGATGTAGTAGCTCAAAAGAGTGAACAAATCTTTAGAGCGAGGATCATTCCCACCCCCTCGGTACAAAGGGTTTGACAGGGATGGGCAACTTAGACATTGCTACCCCAAATGGGTGTGCTACAAAGGCAAGAAGAGTCTTGGTGTGGCACTGTGGGTTAATGCATCAGACTGCAAAGCCATTTGAATTGCAAGGTTGGTGGTTCAAGCTCACCAGCTGTTCCTCAGAAACCCTATACAGCGTCGCTATGGGTCAGAACTGGCTCTAAAGCACTTTACAACAATAACAACAAAGGCAAGAAGTGACTGGCTTACAAGCTTTCAGAGGGAGCCTAATTCCAGAGGGTGTGGGGGAAGATAGTATCTCCACTGAGTTGTTTCCAATCTGTTGGGATGGGGCTGATGAAAGAAGATGGGAATAAGACTCTTGTTGTATGATAGCGAATAATTGCTATCAGGACTGACTGTGAGGGTCGGAAATGTAAAGGTAGATGTTTTGTAACAAAAGGAAAGGAGTGGTTGATTTTGCAGTCCAAGAGCAGAAGACCCTGAGACCATCAAGTGAGAAGAACAGAGTGTGGGACCCTACCCAGAGAAACAATGACACCAGGAATAGAGGCAGAGATGATGATGTGGAGAGATGGAGCAGCTGGGGACTCTGGACTCAGGGAGGGAGAGGGGCTGTGTGCTGATGGCTGGGAGGCAGGCTTGCAGGGTGTACCCTTTTGTTGTTTGAAGATACGTGGAGGGGATTGTAATCATTGTAATGAAACTAAATACAATTGGATGAATGTAAAGCTGGTATTCTCCCATGAAAACTATCACATAACTCACAGTAAAACCTTTTAAAAAACAGAAATAGTCAGTGTTCAATTGTTTCAAGAGTAGCATATTATCAAGACCCAACGGTACTGAAGGAAGAACCCCAAGCTGCACTGAAAGCACTGACAAAAAGTAAGGCTCCAGGAATTGATGGAATACAAACTAAAATCTTTCAGCAAACTACTGAAGCACTGAAGGTACTCACTCATCTATACCGAGAAATTTGGAAAACATCTACCTGGCCAAACAATTGGAAGAGATCCATATTTGTGCCAATTCCAAAGAGAAGTGACTCAATAGAATACAGAAATCTTAAAATAATATCATTGATATCACAAGCAAGCAAAATTTTGCTGAATACAATTCAAAAATTGCTGCAACCGTATATCAACAGGGAACTGCTAGAAATTCAAGCAAGACCCAGAAAAGGATATGGAATGAGGGGTATCGTTGCTGACATCAGATGAATCATGGCTGAAAGCAAATACCAGAAAGATTTGTACTTGTGCTTTATTGACCACACAAAGACTTTCAACTGCATGGATCATAGAAAACTATGGGTAATATTGCAAATAATGCATATCCCAGAATACTTCATGAGGAACCTGTGCAGAACGAAGAGGCAATTGTTCGAACAGAACAAGGGGTACTGAATGGTTTAAAATCAGGAAAGGTGTGCACCAGGGTTGTAGTCTTTCATCATCCTTATTTAATCTGTATATTATTGCTATTGTTATTGTTATTGTTATTGAGTCAGTTCCAACTCATAGCAACCATATACAGAGTTTCCATGGAATAGCTCGTGGTTTTGAACTGCTAACATTGTTTTTGGCAGTTCAGTCTTGATCCTATAGCGCCATGCCAGGACTAAGCAAATAATGTAAGAAACTGGATTATATGAAGAAGAACATGGCATCAGGATTGGAGGAAGACTCCAATTAACAACCTGCAATATGCAAATGATATAACCTTGTTTGTTGAAAGTGAGGAAGACTACAAATACTTATTAATGAAGATCAAAGCACACGTCCTTCAGTATAGGTTGCACTCAATGTAAAGAAAAAAAAAAAATCCTCACACCTGGACCAATAAATAACATCATAATAAATGGTGAAAAGATTGAAATTTTCAAAAGATTTTATTTTGCTAGGATCCACAAACAATGTATTGTATTAGACAAATCTGCTGCACAAGACCTCTTTAAAATGTTCAAGAGCAAAGGTATGACTTTAAGGACTAAGGTGCAATTGACCCTAACATTCCATAGCTTTATATGCATGTGTACGTATGTCAATGAATAAAGCAGACTGTAGAAGAATATATACATGTTAGTTACGGTGTTGGAGACAAATATTGAAAGCACCATGGACTGTCAGAAAAACAAACAAAACTATCTTGTAAGAAGTACAGCCAGAATGCTCCTTAGAAGCCAGAATGGTTAAACTTCATCCCACATACTTCAGACAGGTTATCAGGATGTACCAGTCCCTAGACAAGGACATCATGCTTGGTGTGTTAGGCTGGGATCTCTAGAGAAGCAAAACCAGTGAAACTTATAGACATACATATATAAAGAGAAGTTTATATATCAAGGAAATGGCTCTCAATTGTGTGGCTGGAGATTCCCACGTCCGGGTCAAATGAACCAAGATCAGCCGGCAGACAAGGAGACAAGAGTCCCAAGTCTAAGTTAGATGAATCAAGATTTGTAGGCAAGTTCGGCAGGCAGACAGGTCCAGCAGAGTGGAAGGCAAGCAAACAATAGATCAGGCCACTGACTCAAGCCCCAAAACTCAGAGGTTGGAGAATGACCTGGATGCAAGATCCAGACCCAGCAGAAAGCAAGCAATATTATATTGGAAGCAGGCCACCACTCTGAGGAAACATCTTTTCAGTTGATAGGCTGTTCATGCCTGCTCATAGCCAATCATCAATGAGTTAACTACCTTGTATTAGATCTCACCAAGGGGATAACCACATCTCAACAGTCAAACCACTGGGAATCTTGGCCCAGTCAAGTTGATGCAAAACCTTAACTATCACATTTGGTAAAGTGGAGGGACAGAGAAACAGAGGACAACCTCCCAGTGAGCTGTTCAAGCATAACAATTGTGAGGATGGCGCAGGATTGGGCAGTGTTTCATTCTGTTGTGCATTTGGTCACTATGAGTCTGAACTGACTCAACAGTACCTAGCAACAACAACAAAAACAGAAGTTCAGTTCTGGTGAGTTTATAAATGAAAATCAAATCCTATGACTAAAAAAATTTCCTCATTCCATTCAAAATAAAATAAAAATCCTTACCATTTCCTACAAGGCCCAACACTACTGGCATATATCTCTTAAGTCCAAACTAAATAACTGCCAAGGAAATGACTGACAGCATAGTGAGCCCAGTGCCTGTCACTCAGGCGCCGCAAATTGGTTGAATTTGGATATGCAGTAGTTAAAATACTCCTGCTTCATTTTTCACTGGAGCTAGAGACAGCTGATCTAACACTTTTCATATTAAAATCAGCATATTCTTGTAGAAAACATTATCTTGATTTAAATTTCCAATTTACAGACCAAGGTATCAAGTAAGTATAGGTAAAAACTCTTGAAACTGTTTTGACAGTGAAAAATGCACCTTATTTAAAATATCTTGAAGCCATGATTCACAAAGATGTACACGAAGGAGGACATTGCTCTACTCCTAACACTAAAGACTTCCAGCTCTACCTCATTTGTATTTTCAGCACCCACGTTACTGATTCCCAGGGTACTGAGTCTCCTAACTTCCATCTGTTATCTTTGGCTTATTATAAACATACATGTGCCTATCTTCCAGCTTCAAAGAATCTGATTACGATCATCTTATTTCATCTCAGCACCCTGTTGTTGTTTTTTCTCAAGATTTTAAGGCAAATTTCAGACATTACAATATTTTCACCCAAAAGTACGTATATATAATTTTATAATAAACATTTTACTCTACAATTGTAATTTTTCAATAACATCTGTAAAATAAACCATCATTTCTAACAAAAATTTTAACAGTTCTTTAATACCAGCTAATACTCAGCCAATATCATGATTTTATTTTTTTAAAATGATAATATGACTTCTATGTTTTATCAGGATCTGTATTAGCTCTGGAGTCCTGTTGTGGCACTGTGGGCTAATGCGTCAGACTGCAAAGTTGTTTGGACTGCAATGTCAGTGGTTCAAGCTCACCAGCTGCTCCTTGGAAACCCTATACAGGGTTGCTATGGGTCAGAATCAACTCGGTGGCACTTAACAACAACAACATATTAGCTCTACATGTAGCAGTAGTTTTATTAGGTCTTCACATTTTTGCTGGATCTCTCTTTTCCCATGCCATTTAGAAGAAACTGGGTCATTTTTTTCTTGTAAAATTTCCCCACATTCAATATTTCTTAAATGGAATATATAACTTAAATGTAGTGAGAATGTTTGATATAAGGACTTGATTTTGATTTAATTCTAGTTTTTGTTTCAGTTTTGAGAATAATTTAGAGGAGATATGGTTAAGATGTTAGACTAGGTAGATATCCAGATCTTCAACAACAAAGACACAAGAAACCAAGTATACTGAATACAGACAACAATCCTAGAACCCAGAGTTTATAAAAAAAAAAAAAGGATAAAGAAGTAGATCAAATATGGATTAGAGGAAGAGACATAATGAAAACAGTCAACAAGGAGACGTCTGGAGCAGTAGATTCCCAATTCCCAGGCACAGTATGACCATTTTGAATTAATGGAAGCAATCTCCCCATTAGGAAGGAACCAGATAACCAGCTCTGCTCACCCAAAACTGCACCAGAAATTACATCAAGAAATGGTAACCAAAGATGCATGATCTTCTCCATTCCACACACTGTACAACCTTATGAAGAACAGAATCATGGTGACCTGCCTCGACTTCTACATGGCAGTCTGCCAACCTCCCCCCACTGCTATTGTGATGTCCCTATTTCCCCCCTTTTCTTTCTATTTTCTATTTATTTGTTTCTTCTCAGTTCTACTCTCTCCATTTTTTTCTTATTCATTTTCTTCTTCCTCTTCCCATCCCCCACTTTTCTGGGGGGGGGGTTGGTCCCATGAATCAGGTGCCTTGCCCCATAATCTCTGCAAAAAAACCAGGCCCAATTCTGCCCTTTCTCAGTTGGTAGTCTGTGTTCCCGTGGAGTGAGCATGGAGTTTTCACTGTAGCTGTCTTTGACAGCTAGCATTTACACCAGTACTATGCCACTTTTATGTATTTTCAGTTTCTTCCTTTATGGTTCTTCCCTGCTTATTTTGTTTTTTCATATTTTCATGTTTTCTATTCCTGTTCTCACCCTCAATTATTTGTGGATTCCGCAGAACTGGTAGCTTGCCTCATTCTGCCTCTGCAGTCTGAAGTGTCCACACCTACCACTCCAAAGTTGTGAGTGTATGAATAATTTATCTTACAAAAATCAGTAGAAGGCTGGTTCCTGTACATTGGAAGCTAAAGATATCCCAACTGTCCAACTTCTCTGACATGCTATACCACTCCCTAATCCTAAATATCAGTCACTACACCTCCCATTCCCTCAAGTCCCAGGGATCTCCAACATGCTACAATCTTTCACAAAACTCACATTTGTCAAAAGAAATGGCTCATGCAATTATGGAGGCTGGCAAGTTTCAAATTCGTAGTTTGGAGATCAGTCTAGAGGAATTTTCTCACCCACATAGTCTTAGGAGCTAAAGCACCCAAATCGGTAGATCAGATGACAGGCTGTTGGTGCATTAGGCTGCAGGAGCTGGCGAATTAATCAGGTGATGGGCCGAAAGTTCCATGAACTAAAGATCAGATGTAATGAGCAAGATGCAAGATCCAGTGCAAGAGAACAAACTTGTCCAAAGCAGTCTTATAAATTGCAGTCAGACCATGCACCCTAGGGAAATTTGAGCCACATCTTCTAGTAAAGTGGACATATTCTTAATCCCTGTTGTTGCTAAATGCAGTCCAGCTGGAACCTCCCATAGAGACAGTATATAAGGTTTCCAAGGACCAGCTGATGTGTTTGAACTTGCAATATTATGGCTGCCAGTGAAGTGCTTATTCTACAGTGCCACACCAGAACACCTTAGTTCCACTATAATCTTTATTCCTTGTTGTTGTTAAGTGTCAGCAAGTCAGTTCTGACTCATAGCAACACTGTATAGGGTTTCCACCTCTACCTCCACTCATCTGTCAGTTTGTCATACTATGGTGGCTTGCATGTTGCTGTGATTCTGGAAGCTATGCCACAGATATTTTAAATACCATCAGGGACACCCATAGTGGGCAGGTTTCAGATAAGGCACCAGACTAAGGCAGAGTAGGAAGAAGGAGAAACAAACTACTCCCAAATATTTAGTCATTGAAAACCTTATAAATGGCAGTGGAGCACTGTCAGATAGCGCTAGAATGTTGAATACTGAAACATGATGAAGAGCACTAGAGTATTGTGAAATATAGTTCTGAAAAATGAGCCCCTCAGTGTAGAAGACACTCAAAATACAACTGGGGAAGAGCTGCTTCCTCAAAGTAGAGTTAACCATGATGGCGTGAATGGAGTAAAGCTTTTGGGACCATCATTTATTGATGGGCCACAATGCAAAATGAGGAGAAACAGCTGAAAACATCCATTAATAATTGGAACATAAAATGTACAAAGTATTAATCTAAGAAAATGTAAAGTAGTCGAAATGCAATGCAATGCATCAACATTGATTTCCTAAGCATTAGTGAACTGAAATGGACTGGTATTAATCATTTTGAATCTGACAACCACATGGTGTACTATGCCAGGAATGAAAATTGAAGAGGAATGGTAGTACATTTATCATCAAAAAGAACATTTCAATGTGGATGGGTCTTTTGTGATACAATAGTGAATAATTGTTATCAGGATTTCTTGTGAGGGTTTAAAATGTAAAGGTAGATGTTTTGTAGCAAGGAAGGGAGTGATTAACTTTTCAGTCTAGGAGTGGAGGTCCCTGGGACCATCAAAGGAGAAGAGTGGAGAGCAAGATCCTACCCAGAGAAGCAGTGGTGCCTGAGATGGAGGCAGAGACAATGACGTGGAGAGATGGAGCAGTTGGGGAATTTAGACACAGAGAGGGAGAGGGGCTGTGTGCTGATGACCGGGAGCATGCTTGTAGTGTATACCCTTTGGTTGGTGGATGATGCATGGATGGGATTGTAACCATGGCAATGAAATTATATATGATAGGATGAATGTAAAACTAATGTTCTCCCATGTAAACTATCACATAATACACACAAAACATTAAAAAAAAAAGAAGAAGAAGAAGAACATTTCAAGATCTATCTTGAAGTACAATGTTGTCTGGATAATATCCATACATCTACAAGGAAAACCAATTAATACAACTAATATTCAAATTTATGAACCAACCACTAGAGCCAGCAATGATAAAACTGAAGAATTCTACTAACTTCTTCAGCCTGAAATTGATGAAACATGCAATTAAGATATATTGATAGTTACTGGTGATTGGAATGCAAATGTTGAAAACAAAGAAGAAGAATTAACCATAAGACCATCAAAGGAGAAGAGCATGAGTAGGATGTGGGACCCTATTCAGAGAAGCAGAGACACCAGAGATGGAAGCAAAGATGATGACGTTAAGAGACAGAGCAGCTGAGGACTCTATATTCATGGAGAAAGACTGTGTACTGGTGGGCAGACTTTCAGAATATGCCCTTTGATTATTTAAATGATTATATATTCCTAAGTGTTTTTGTGTACATAAAAAAAAAAAAAAAAGAGAGAGAGAGAGAATAGAAGCAAATACTGTTGAAAGATGATGCATAGAGGGGACTGTAATCATTGCAGTGATATGAAATACAATAGGATGAGTGCAAAAATGATATTCTCCCATGTAAACTTTCATTCAAGGCACAACAAAAGTTAAAAAATAAAAAGAAGAAGAAGAAGAAGAAGGATCAGTCGTTGGAAAATATGGCCATGATAGAAACAATGCTGGAGAGCACCTGATAGAATTCTGTAAGACTAATAACTTCTTCATTACAAATACCTTTTTAAAGGGGATGGGTCTTGATGGCGGCTAGAGTGGAGGCTCACTGAGGTTCGCCATCAGCAATACCACAGAATACCAGGCAAATCAGATCCAGGGCAGAGCTCCAAAACTCGGAACCACAGAGATGGGAATATTTTGAAGGTTTGAAGGCTTATAGATTGTGGAACTTGAAGCTGAAGTAAAAAACCGTGTACTTTTGAATCTGCCAGACTGGGTTCAGAGGCCCAGAGCCAACATCTTGGGTGAAACCAAATGGGGAACAGAGACACCACGGAAAAATGCCACGGGAACCTTGGAGCAAAGGTGGACAATACACTTTGTCAGTTTTGCTTTGTTCTGATTTTCTTTTCTTTTATTTTTGATATTTGGTCATTGGTGTACCCAATGTTTGCCCACCTCCGTTCTGGTGACTAGAGCCTGAAGCGAGTGGACACCCCCCACCCTCATCACTGGTGGGTTCTTCTGCCACGCATGTGCACAGATACTCAGCCCAAGAGCAGGCCCTGAAGGTTTTATGCTTGTTTGTCTTTTGTTTTGTTTTTTAATACGGGAAAGGGCAGAACAGGGCTGTAGAGAGGGAGAGAGAGTTTAAAAACAAAACAGGCCAAAAATGAAATTAAAGCCTGAGGTATAGCATAACAACCAACACTGGCATCTTGAAATCTCTCAGGCAGCTTAGAAAGCAAGAAGCTGAAGAGAGGACATTAAAGTCATACTCATATTAGGCTACAGATTTTTTTTTCTGCTTCTTCTTCTTCTCTCCCTCCTGTCCCTTTTCTGTCTAGTTTTTGTTGTCACTGTTTTTTGTTTGTTTGTTTGTTTTTGTTTTTTTTCTCTTGTTTCCTCCACCAACCCCCACCCTGCTGGTGCTGTTTTGCTATTACATGCTCACCCTTCTACCTTTGGAGGACTCTTTCTCTCCATATATGGAGTCAGCAACTGCTGCGATATGGCCAAGCTACAATCACACTCTATAAAACACCATAACCCAGGGAAGAACGAATGCCAACTGCCATATACCAGGGAAACAGACAACACCTGTGAAAGTTACTCTGAGTTATGCAATAAGAAGAGTGAAAAGGGAAGCCCACATCCTGATCACATCTCCCTGGAAGCAATCAGAAAGCATAAAAAAAAA
>NW_006408676.1:7098317-7099603 GCF_000296735.1 Chrysochloris asiatica | reverse complement strand
ATTCCTGATGAAAACACTCAACAAAGTAGGAATTGAAGGGAAATTCCTCAACATAATTAAGGCCATATATACAAAACCAACAGCTTACATTACTCTCAATGGAGAGAAACTGAAAGCTTTCCCTCTGTGAACAGGAACCAGATAAGGATGCCCTTTGTCACCACTCTTATTCAATATTGCATTGGAAGACTTAGACCCATATGACAAGATAGGGAAATTAAAGGCATCCAAGTGACAAAGGAGCTCTGGTAGCGTAGTGGTTACGAATCGGGCTGCAAACCTCACGGTCAGCAGTTCAAAACTACCAGCTGTTCCTTGAGAGAAAGATGAGGTTTTCTGCTCCCGTAAAGATTTACAGCCTCAGAAACCCTGAACAGGGTCTCTATGAGTCGAAACCGACTCCATGGCACATAACCACCATCACCTAATGGCAAAGAGGAAGTAAAACTCTCTATTTTTGTAGATTACATGATCCTATACATAGAAAACCCTAAAGACTCAGTAAAAAACCTACTAGGCCTCATTGGAAGATATAGCAAAGTGGCAGAATATAAGATCAACATACAAAAGTCAGTTGGATTCCTGTATAGTAAAAATGACAGTGCTGAAATGGACGTTAGGAAAGCAATACCATTTACAATAGCTGCCCAAACGATGAAATATCTAGGAATAAATGTAACCATAAAACAAAGGACTTATACAAAGAGAACTACAAAACACTACTATAAGAAACCAAAACAGAGTTACAAAGTTGGAAGAATATACCATGTTCCTGGATAGGAAGACTTAACATCGTGAAAATGTCAATATGTGTAAAGCAATTTACACATATAATGCAATCCCAATCCAGATTCCAACAACATTCTTCAAAGAGATGGAAAAACAATTACAAACTTGTTGCAGACTGTGTAGAAGTTCGAGGCCCACTGGGCCCAAGTGTCGCAGGCCGCAGGCTCTGAGGAACAAATTCTGGCCACTGGCAGTCATGGCAAATTGTTTTTCATCTTAGTGTTCAGTTATGTTTTTTTTATTTAATTCCAAACATGAGCCCTTATTGTCCACAGATAAATGTGATATTTTCCTAAAAGCCCAGACTGTAAAGGTTGCAAGGTTAAGCCTTTCTCCAAAAGATTAACTGAAAATAGTTTAGCTACTTCCCAGTTCTTTGTTCTACAGACAAAAAATCCATCTTCCCTAAATCTGTCCCAGGTGTTAGCTTTTCAGCCAAGTTCCTGAAAACCTGGCTCAGGAAGCCAAAACAGCAGGACTCCACCCAAGCCTTTTGT
>NW_006408676.1:7045117-7098217 GCF_000296735.1 Chrysochloris asiatica | reverse complement strand
TCCCAATGAAAGAGCTCCAAAATATATAAAGCAAACTCTAATAGATTTGAAGAAAGAAATAGATGAATCTACAATAATAGTGATTTTAATACAACCGCTTTCAAAAATGGATAGAACAACCAGAAAGAAACTTGACAAAGACACAGAAGAACTAAACAAAACAATCAGCCAACTGGACCTCATAGATGTGCACAGAGCATTCAACCCAACAACTACACAATACACATTCTTTTCCAGGGCACATGGAACATTCTCCAGAAATACCTTTTTAAAACAACACAAAAGATGATTATACACATGTACCTCACTAGACAAAATACACAGAAATCAAATTCACTACATCTGTGAAGAGATGCTGGAAAAGCTCCAAATCATCAGTCAAAACAAGACCAGGGCCAGACTGTCGAACAGATCATCAATTCTTCAGGCTGAAGCTGAAGAAAATTGAAACAAGTCCACAAGAGCCAAAATATGACCTTGAACATACCCCAGCTGAATTTAGAGATCTTCTCATTAACAAATTTGATGAATAAGACACTAATGACCAAAGACCAGAAGCATTGTGGGATGACATCAAGAACATCATTCAGGAAGAAATCAAAAGGTTATTAAGAAGGCAAGAAAGAAGAAAAAGACCAAAATGGATGACTCTGAAACTTGCTGTCCAGCATAGAGATGCTAAAGCACATGGAAGAAATGAGGAGGTAAACTAACTGAATGGAAGTGGTACATGTGTTGTAACCTTGTGGGGAGTGAAAACAATGTCATGGATCAAAATTTGAATGAATTGTTGAATGGAAAATCAATTTTACTCTGTACATTTTCACTAAAATCACAAAAAAATTTTCTCAAGCTGAAAGAATTGAAGAAAAATGTCATGCCTCTACTTGAATTATTAAAGGATTCAGTGGAAAAATATTGAATGATACAGAGAGCATCAAATGAAAATTGAAGGAATACACAGTAACCATATCAAAATGAAATGGTCAGTGTTCAACCATTTCAAGAGTGGCACATAATCAAGAACCAATGCTACTAAAGGAAGAAGTCTAAGCTGCACTGAAAACACTGGTGAAAAACAAAACTTCAGGAATTGGTGGAATACAAATTGAAATCTTTCAACAAACTGATGTAGCACTCATCTATGCCAAGAAATCTGGGAGATAACTAACTGGCCAAATAATTGGAAGAGTTCCGTATTTGTGCCCATTCCAAAGAAAGGTGACCCAATGGAATGTGGAAATCATCAAACAATATCCTCAATATCACACACAAGTAAAACTTTTCTGAAGAAAATTCAAAACCACCTAGAGTACATCTACATAGAACTGCCAGAAATTCAAGCTGGATTCAGAAGAGAACATGGAATGAAGGATATCTTTGCAGGTGTCAGACGGATCTTGGTTGAAAGTGGAGAATACCAGAAAGATGTCTACTTGGGACTTTATTGAATATGCAAAAAGTTTCAATGACTATTGATAACATTGCAAGGAATAGGTATTCCAGAACATTTAATTGTACTCAAGAGGAACCAGTAAATCAACCAACAGGCAGTCACTTGAACAGAACAAGGGAATACTAAGTGTTTTAAAATTAGGAAAGATGTACACTGAAGTTGTATCCTTTCATCATACTTACTTAATCTGTATGCCAAACAAATAATCTAATAAATTGGATTATATGAAGAAGACTCATTAACAACCTGCAATATGCAGATGATACAACCTTGTTTGCTGGAAACGAAAAGGACCTAAAATACTTACTGATGTAAATCAAAGACTATGGCTTCCTGTATGGATTGCAACTCAATGTAAAGACAACAAAATCCTTATAATTGAACCAATAAATAATATCATGACAAATGGAGAACAGTTGAAGTTGTCAAAGAGTACATTTGACTTGGATCAGCAAGCAACACTCACTGAAGCAACAGCCAAGAAATCAAAGGACATATTGCATTGGGCAAACCTGTTACACAGGACCCTGTTAAAGTGTTCAAGAGTTGGCTACTACAAGAATAAGCAAGTTGTTCACTGGGAAGCCATCAAGGCAAACAATCAAGTCCATTCAGGACAAACTCCCCTCTAAGACTGAAACTCAAAGGGAACATATGAGCAAGCATGCAAGCTTGCTGGTGACCACATTGGTCTACTGGTAAGTGGAAGAGGGGGAAAGTCAGCAATAAAGACATGGGCTGAGTTCAGCTATGTTATATAGACTCCCTTTGACCTGGAGATGAGAAAGAGAAGAGAACTGGTTGGTCCAAAGTGTGGTGAGACCTGGGGACACCTGAGCCCATGAACAAGGAAATAGCCATAGAAGGCTAGAGCTGAGAGTGAAGCATCCAGCTGATATGAACGGAGGGGTGACACACAAGAACACCCAAACTTGTAGATAGTACCCATCTGACCTAACCTCAGTGGCTTGATAATCAGAACTCAACTAGAGGAAGATAAAAAACAAAACAATTTTTGATAAAAGAAACAAGTGTAAGTTGCTACAATTTGATGAACTTGACCTATACTCATGGAGGTAGTAGTTCAAAATACCAACAGAGAGGGAAGGAGTCTTCACATCAAGTATAAATGCTATCCCCTCTGTACACAGGGTAGATAGGGACAAGCAACTTAGACATTGGCTACCTAAAATGAGGGGGTGATAAAGGCCCGAAGTGACTGGCTTACAAAGTTTCAAGAGGGAGTTTAATCTAAGAGTGTGAGGGGGAAGATAGAGTCCCCACTGAATAGTTTTCATCTTGTCTAGATGGGTCTGGTGAAAAAGATGGGGATAAAAATCTTACTATTCAATAATGAGTAATTGTTATCATGACTGATTGCAACTTTACAAATTTACAGTTGTAAAGGCAGAAGTTTTGTAACAAAAATGGGGGAGTAGTTAATCTTACAGTCCAGAAACAAAGGTCCCTACGACTATCAAGAGAGAAGAGCACAAGCGGAATGCGGGACCTTATCCAGAGAAGCAGCGACACCAGAGATGGAAGCAGAGATAGGGACATAGAGAGAGGGAGAAGCTGAAGATTCTAGATTCCTGGGAAGAGGGGTGCTGAGAACTGGTGGCCAGGGGGCAGACTTGCAGAAAGTGACCTTTGATGGTATAAATTATTATACATGCCTAAATGTTGGTTTTTTTTTTTTTTAAAGAGTTAAAATGAATAGAGAGAAATACTGTTAACTGATGGTACACTGTGGGGATTATAATCATTGTAATGAAACAAAGTATATGATTTGTTGAATGTAAAACTGATGATCTGCCCTATAAACTTTCACTCAATTCACAATAAAACTTTAAAAAAAAAAATGTGTTCAAGAGTAAATGTATCCATTTGAGGACTAAAGAGCACCTGCCCTACCAGGGCATTCTTGGCTCTGTAGCAACAAGGTAGACCTCCATGGGAGTATGATACTTCAATAAGTCATGATAAGCTATTACACAGCAGTAAATTGTCACAGAAGGCACCCTGAAGTGCTGTTTGAACTCATAGTTAGCACTGTCTGATTCTCTATGAACCTCTTAGCTCAGATATCCTTGAGGATTAATTCAAGTCTCTATGCCTCCCTTCTGACCAGTGCTGAAGACTATGGAGTGAGACTGTTGTGTGCTAGGAAGTAGTCATCTTGTGTACAGGCTGCATTCACAACCAAGATTTATGAAGGGATGGTTTCTAGCAGCAACAAGGTAGAACTTCCTAGGAGTCCAATAGGAGCATGAAAGTCCCTTTCCCACCTTGTCATGGTCAACTGCTGGGTAGTGACAAATTTCCACAGAAGGTGCCCTACAATGCAGGTTGTTTCCACAGTTAGCACTCAATCTACCTCCCTGTAGACCCCATAGCTCCAGCCTTTTAAATCAATGGGGCAGGTCACCCTGGAGGTAAGTTTGGGTTTACTTGTTCTCCCTGGCTGTCAGTGCTGAGAACTGCTGTGCAATAGGAAAGTGGCATCTTGACTAGAAGCTACAAGCACAGCCAATATATTATGAGGGTAGGCTCTGGAAGCAACAAAGCAGACCTCTCTGAGGAATAGAGAGCTCCTCTATTATCCAACAACTGTCAGCTGCTGGACTGATACAAATTCCTGTAGAAGTTTCCCTGCAGTAGAATCAGAAGATTGGTCACGTAAGTGGAGACTGAAGCCAACCACAGGGCATCCAGACTATTATATGCAATAATACATATCTCTTTGATGTTCTTCTGGGGCATGCCATCACCTCATTCTCTTGATCCTAAAGAAAGACTACCTGTGTTTCCCCTGAATCCAAGTAGCCGAGAAGACAACGTTGGACAAAACTGGAGGGCAACAGCCAGCCTCAAAGGGGGCTCACTGGGTAAGGGTTTTTTGACTCAAAATGTGGTTACAGGAATGGAGAGGAGCAGGGGGGAAAATGCTCAGAGAGAGGACTGCACACCTGTGAACAGATTGATTAGTACATGGTATTTTGTCTAAGTGCTGGCACCTACTAGAGGACAGATTGGCCATACCTTGTTCTCTTCTAACATTGAAAGTTAAAAGCAGAGATTTGAAATCTTAATTAAATCAGAGAGGGAGAAGCAGTTATGACAGTTTGGGAGAGGAAACAGTAAGCAAAGACTAAATGTTCTTCCCACTAAAGATTTTTTTTTTTTTTTTTGCAAAAAGTTGTGTGGGGAAAAAATTCCAGATACTGGAAAGAACTGAGAAAGTTAACAATTTGTCTTAGTTATCTAGTACTGTTGTTGTTAAGTGCTATCAAGTCACTTCTGACCCATAGTGACCCTGTATAGTGTTGATGAGGAGCAGCTGGTGAGCTTGTACTGCAGATCTTGTGGTTCAAACCACAGTCCAGCATATTAACCCACAGCACCACACCAAGACTCTGTTACTATAACACAAATACCAGAAGTAGATGGCTTTAACAACGATAAATTTATCCTCTCACAGTTTATGAGGCTAGAAGTCCAAACTTAGGGTGCTGGCTCTAGGGGAGGGCTTTCTGTTTGTCAACTCTTGAGGAAAAGTCCTTGTCTATTTCTGCATCTGGAGGGTCAGTATTCATTGGAGATCTGCATACATCTTGGCATCAATCTTCCCCTGGATCCAGATGCTTCACAGTGCAGGGATGCCAGGTCCAAAGGAGGTACTCCACTCTCAGCTCTTCTATCTGGGTAATACTATGTCCCTCTGAGATGAGCTCATTTCTTGCTCCTTTTATATTTCAAAAGAGATTGAAGCGCCATACAGCCTAGTCCAGTAGATTATATCCAGCCTCATTAACATCACAGAAGTGAGGATTTACAACATAGGATAATTATATCAATCAGTGTTTATCACATCAAATCACATCATGGGGGAGATTGCATGATGTTAGAGTTCATCAGGGGGGATTGCTGATCTTAACTGCCAAACGCCTGAGAGTCCAGGCCTAGTCAAATTGATGCAAAAACTTAACTATGACACACCTAATTCACTAACAAAAAGGACAAGGCACACAAAGAAGAGAGAAACAATGCCCCATCCAAATGAACATAAGAAAATGAAATTCCATTTTTGCAAGACTGATTAATGAAAAAAATGGAAGAATATAATACATAAGAAAGTTCAATCAAAGAACTAAGAAAATTAGGAAACGATCTCTAGGAAATAAAACAATGCATGAAAAAACTAAGGATATAAAAAGAGATCAAAGAAAGCAAGGAAAATAATTCAACTAAAAGGGAGAATACCTGAAACAAATACAGTGGAAAGATTCAACAAATTTTATCAGACAGAAGAATCGGCAAATGTGGGAATGAGACAGTCAAGACTATAGAGGCTAAACAAACAAACAAACAAAATATAGAGGTTTAAGAAAGATGAGTACAACTTAATAGAATTATAGAATTACAAGACACCTTGTATAGGCATTATGGAAATTCCAGATGGAGACGAAGGAAAGCAAGGAGGACAGAATGAATATTTCAAGAAATGACAGATATTTTCTCCAATCTGATAATGAACATGAATTTACTAATCAAGAAGCTCAAAGGACTTCAAGCATGATAAACCCAAAGAGATTTAAACTGAGACACATCATAGTTGTTGCTGTTAGATGCCATAGAGTTGGTTCTGACTCATATATAACATAATAAAACTGTCTAGTCCTGTGCATTCCTTACAATGGTTCCTATGTTTGAGTTAATTGTTGCAGTCATTGTGTAAGTCTGTTGTGTTGTGGGATTTCTAAAAGCAGTGAGACAGAAGAAATAGACACATTCAAAGTATTAAATTTGTGAAGTGTTCCATATTTTTTGGGAGTCCTAGTGTGGTATTTCCCCCACTCATCTGTCAGTTTGTTGTACTGTGGTGTCTTGTGAGTTGCTGTGATTCTGAAAGCTATGCCACCAGTATTTTAAATACCAGCAGGGTTACCCATGGTAGACAGGTTTCAGATGAGCTTCCAGATGAAGACAGATTAGGAAGAAGGAGTGACGAACTACTTCCGAATATTTAGTGACTGAAAACCTTATGAATAGCAGAGAAACAATGTCAGATATGGTGCCAGAAAATGAGCCCCACAGGTTGGAAGGCACTGAAAATGTGACTGGGGAACGGCTGCCACCTCAAAGTAGAGTTAAACCTGATGTGAATGCAGTAGAGCTTGTGGGAGAAAAGCCTGTAGGACCTTCATTTGCTGAGGGGGCACAACTCAAAATGAAGAGAAACAGCTGTAACATCCAATGAAAATTGGAACATGGAATGTACTAAGTATGGATCTGGGAAAATTGGAAATTATAAAATGAAATGGAACACATAAACATCGACATCTTAGGCATTAATGAACTGAAGTGGGTTGGTATTGGCCATTTTGAAATGATGATCACATGGTTTACTATGCCAGAAATGACAAAATGAAGAGGAACAGTGTTGTATTAATTGTCAAAAAGAACATATCCAGATCAGTCATCAGGTACAATGCTGTCTGTGATAGGATAATATCCATGTGTCCATTGGGAAGCCCAGTTAACACCACTATTAATCAAATTTATGCACCAACCACTAAAGCCAGTGAGGATGAAATAGAAGAATTCTACCAACTTCTTCAATCTGAAATTCATCAAGATGTATTGATCATTACTGGTGAATGGAATGCCAGAGGTTGGGAGCAAAGAGGAAGGATCAGTAGTTGGAAAATATGGCCTTGGTGAGAGAAATGATGCTGGGGAATGCATGATAGAATTCTGCAAAATCAATTATTTGTTCATTTCAAATACCTTCTTTAAACAATGTAAGAGACAACTATACACATGGACCACACTAGATGGAATACATAGAAATCAAATTGACTACATCTGCAAAAAGAGACGATGGAAAAGCTCCATATCATCAGTGAAAACAAGGCCAGGGGCAGACTGTGGAACAGACCATCAGTTACCCATATGCAAATTCAAACTGAAGCTGAAGAAAATGTAAACAAGTACATGAGAGCCAAAATATGACCTTGAATATATCCCACCTCAATTTAGAGATCATCTGAAGAACAGATTTGATACATTAAACACTAAAGACCGAAGACCAGAAGAGTTGTGGGATGACATCAAGAACATCATACATGAAGAAAGCAAAAAGTCATTAAGAAGACAAGAAAGAAAGAAAAGGTCAAAATGGATGTCAGAAGAGACACTGAAACTTGCTCTGCAACACAGAGATGCTAAAGCAAATGGAAGAAATGAGTAGGTCCAAGAGTTGAACAGTAAATTTCAACGATCATCTCAAGAAGATAAAGCCAAATGCTACAATAAATGTACAAAGATCTTGAATCAGAAAACCAAAAAGGAAGAACACACTCAGCATTTCTCAAGCTAGGGGAAACAAAGAAAAGATTTAAGCCTTGACTTGCACTATTGAAAGATTCTCTGGGAAAATTATTGAATGATACAGAAAGCATCAAGAGAAGATGGAAGGAATACACAGAGTCACTGTACCAAAAGGAAATGGTTAATGTTCAACCATTTCAAGAGGTAGCATATGATCAAGAGCCAATGATACTGAAGAAGGAAGTCCAAGGTGTATTGAAGGAATTGGCAAAGAACAAGGCACCAGGAATTGATGGAATAAAAATTGAAATCTTTCAAGAAAGTGAGGCAGCACGGCAGGCACTCATTCATCTATGCCAAGGAATTTGGAAGATAATTACCTGGCCAACTGATTGGAAGAGATCCATATCTGTGCTCATTCCAAACACAGGTGACCCAACAGAATGAGGAAATCATTGGACAATCTCTTTGATATCCCATGAGAGTAAAGTTTTACTAAAGGTCATGCAGAAATGGCTGCAAGCATACATTGACAGAGAACTTCCAGAGGTTCAAGCTGTATTCACAAGAGGCTGTGGAATGAGGGATATCATTGCTGATGTCCGATGGATCTTGGCTGAAAGCAGAGAATATCAGAAAGATGTTTACCTGTACTTTGTTGAATATGCAAATGCTTTCGATTGTGTGGATCATGACAAGCTATGAACAACATTGTGATTTTATGAGTATTCTGGAACAGTTAATTGTGCTCATGAGGAATCTGTACCTGGACAAAGAGGCAGTTGTTTGAAGAGAACATGGGAACACTGAATGGTTTAAAATTAAGAAAGGTGTGTGACAAAGTTGTATTCTTTCACCATACTTATTCAACCTGTATGCTGAGCAAATCATCTGAGAAACTGGGTTATATAAAGAAAAATGTGGCATCAGTATTGGAGGAAGACTTATTAACAACCTGCGATATACAGATGACACAACTTTGGTTGCTGAAAGTGAAGAGGACTTAAAACATTTACTGATGAAAATCAAAGAGTACAGCCTTCAGTATGGATTATATCTCAATGTAAAAAAAAAAGAAAATCCTGACCACTGGGCCAATAAACAACATTCTTCTCAATGAAAAAAAGGTCAAAGTTGTCAAGGACTTCATTCTTCTTGGATCAACTATCAACACTCATGGAAGCAGCAGTGAGGAAATCAAGTGACATATTGCATTAGGAAAATCTGCTGCACAAGACCTTTTCAAGTGTTGAAGAGCAAAGATATCAGCTTGAGGACTAAGGTGCACCAGACCCAAGCCTTGGTTTTTTCAATCACCTCATATGCATGCAAAAGCTGGACAGTCAATAAGGAAGACTAGAAGAATTGATACTTTTGAGTTCTGGTGCTGTAGGAGAATATTGAAAGTGCCATGAGCTGCCAAAAGAACCAATAGATCCATTATGTAAGGAGTGAAACCAGAGTGCTCCTTGGAAGTCAAGATGGCCAAACTTTGTCTCTCATACTTCAGACATATTGTCAGGAGGGACCCGTAGCTGGAGAAGGATATCATGTTTGGTAAGGTGTAGGGCCAGAGAAAAAGAGGAAGACCCCCAACAAGATGGATTGGCCAAGTGGCAGTATAGAAGGCTCAAGCGTGGCAATAGTAGTGAGGTTGGCCCAGGACCAGGAGTGTTTCGTTCTGCTGTGCATAAGGTCGCTATGAGTCAGTACCAGCTCAATGGCACCTAACAACAACAAGTGTGGTACTTCGTCATTCTTTTATATGTTTACCAAACTCTGGTGGCTTGCATGTCGTTGTGGTTCTGAAAGATATGCCATCTATGGTGGATACATTTCAGATGAGATTCTATAATAAAACACATTAGGCAGAATAGCAGAAGGATAGATAACTACTTCCAAATATTTAGTCATTGAAAACCTTATTTATAGCAGTGGACCACTATCAGACACCACCACAGTACTGAATATAGAAACATGATGAAGAGCACCAAAATATTGTTAAACATAGTGTCAGAAAATGAGCTGCTCAGGTTATTTGTTGTTGTTATTGTTAGGTGCTATTGAGTCGGTACTGACTCATAGCAACCCTATGCACAACAAAACGAAACACTGTCCAATCCTGGGCCAACTTCACAATGGTTGTCATGCTTGAGCCAATTGATACTTACACTTTGCCAATCCATCTCTCTGGGGGGTCTTCCTCTTTTTCTCTGACACTCTACCTTAGCAAACATGATATCCTTCTCAAGTGACTGGTCCCTCCTAACAATATGTCTGAAGTATGAGAGACGACATTTGGCCATCCTGGTCTCCAAGGAGCACTCTGGCTGCGCTTCTTCCAAAATAGATCTGTTGGTTCTTTTGGCAGGCAATATTCTCCTCCAACACCAGAACTCAAAAGCATCAATTCTTCTATGGTCTTCCTTATTCACTGTTCAGCTTTTGCATGCATATGAGGTTATTGAAAATACCATGGCTTGAGTGAGGTTCACCTTAGTCCTCAAGCTGACATCTTTGCTCTTCAACACTTTAAAAAGGTCTTGTGCAGCAGATTTGCGTAATGCATACGTTGTTTGATTTCTTTCTCTCTTTTCTTTTTTTAAATGGTTTATTGTGAATTATGTGAAAGTTTACATCGGAGAACATTTGCTTTACATTCATCTTATTGTATATCGTTTCATTGTCATGGTTACAATCCCTTCCATGAATCATCAACCAACCAAAGGGTATACCCTACAAGCCTTCCCCCTGGTTGTTAGCACACAGACCTTCTCCCTCTCTGGGTCTAGAGTCCGCAGCCATTCCATCTCTTCATGTCATTGTCTCTTCCTCCATCTCTGGCATCACTGCTTCTCTGGGTAGGGTTCCGTACTCCACTCATCTCCCTTGATAGTCCCATGGACCTCCACTTCTGGACTGAAAAGTCAACTACTGTCCTTCTGTTGCTATACAATGTCTACCATTATATTTCTAATCCTCACAATCAGTCCTGATAACAATTATTCACTATTGTGCCACATGATTGCCATCCGTATCTTCTTTCATCAGCCCTGCCCAGACAGATTGGATACTACTCAGTGGAGATTCTCCCTCTTGAAAGCTTGTAAGCCAGTCACTTCTTGCCTCTGTAGCCCCCATTTTGGGTAGCCAATTTCCAAGTTGCCCATCCCTGTATACCCTGTGTATCAAGATGTGGGAATGATCCTCAATGTAAACATTTGTTCCTTCTTTTGAGTTAATGCATCCATAGGTGTAAGTCAAGTTCATTAAATTGTATCAGATTACTCTTTTTTCCCCTCTTCTTTCTTCTTCTAGTTGAGTTCTGATCATGCAGGCATTGAAGACTGGCCAAGTGGGTATTATCTCATCTGATTTCTTGACTGATGTTTCCATAATTGTTGATAGTTAATCAAGAAGAATGAAGTCCTTGACAACTTCAATCTTTTCTCAGTTGATAAAAATGTTGTTTATTGATCCAGTGGTGAGAATTTTTTTTCTTCTTTTACATTGAGATACAATCCATACCTAAGGTTGTGTTCTTTGATCTTCATCAGTAAATATTTTAAGATTTGGGACTTTCCCTTGCTGATGGACCACAACAAAAATTAGAAGAAATCATTGTAAATATCTACAGATAACTGTAACATAGAATGTACAAAGTATGAATCTATGAAAATTGGAAGTTGTCAAAAACGAAATGGAATACATAAACATAGATATCCTAGGCATTAGTGAGCTGAAATGGACTGGTATTGGTTATTTTAAATCTGACAACCACACGGTTTACTATGCTGGAAATTACAAATTAAAGAGGAATGGCATTGCAATCATCATCAAAAAGAATATTTCAAGATCTATCTTGAAGTGCAATGCTGTCTGTGATAGGATAATATCCATATGGCTATAAGGAGTACTGGTGTGGTGCCATAGGATAAGCATTCCACCTCAAAGTCAGTTTGAATTGCAACGTTGGTAGTTCAAACACACCAGCTGCTTCTCATCAACCCTATACATGGTTGCTATGAGTTGGAACTGACTCAATGGCACTTAAAAACAAGAACAACATAAGGAAGAATAGTTAATACAACTATTATCCAAATTTATGCAGAAACCAATAAAGCCAGTGATGATGAAATTGAAGAATTCTACAAACATCTTCAGTCTGAAATAGATCAAACATGCAATCAAGATATATTGATGCTTAGGGGAGATTGGAATGCAAAGATTGGAAACTTTGTTTGGATTTGTCTTTGGAAAATACGTCCTTGGTGCTAGAAATAATTCTGGAGATCACATCATAGAATTTTGTAAGACCAATGATTTATTCATAGCAAATACCTTTTTTAAACAACATAAAAGATGGCTATACACATTGCCCTCACCAAATAGAATACACAGAAATCAAATAGACTATATCTGTAGAAAGGAAAAATCTCCATATCATCAGTCAAAACAAGGCCAGGGGAAGACTGTGAAACAGATCATCAATTACTCAAGCAAAAGTGCAGGATGAAGCTAAAAAAAATTAAAACAGGTCCACAAGAGCCAAAATATGACCTCGAACATATCCCACCTGAATTTAGAGATCATCTCAAGAACAGATTTGATGCATTACACATTAATGATCAAAGACAAAAAGAGTTGTGGAATTACATCAAGAACATCACTCAGGAAGAAAGCAAAAAGTCATTAAGAAGACAAGAAAGAATGAAAAGATTAAAATGATGACATGGAGATTCTGAAACGAGATCTCCAGTGTGCAGATGCTAAAGCAAATGAAAGAAATGAGGAGGTCAAAGAGCTGAATAAATTTCAAAGGGCAGCAAAAGAATCCAAAGACAAATATTATAATGAAATATGCAGAGATGTGGAGTTAGAAACCAAAAGGGAAGAACACTCAGCATTTCTCAAGCTGAGGAAACTGAAGAAAAAATTCAAGCCTTGACTTGCAATATTGAGAGATTTTAGGGTAAATTATTGGATGATGCAGAAAATATCAAAGAAAATGGAATATACAGTCATTGTATCAAAAATAAATGGTTGATGTTCAACCATTGCAAGAGGAAGCATATGATCAAGAGTCAATGATACTGAAGGAAGAAGTCCAAGATTCACTGAAGGCATTGGCAAAGAACAAGGCTATGAGAATTGAAGTAATAAAGTTGAAATATTTTTAAAAATGGATGTGGCACTGGAAGCACTCACTCATCTATGCAAAAAATGTGGAAGATAACTACCTGATTGGAAGAGATCTATATTTGTGCCCATTCCAAATAGAGTTGACATAATGGAATGTAGAACTCATCAAACAATATCATTAATATTGCATTCAGGTAAAATTTTGCTAAATAAAAGTCAGGCATGGCTACAACAATGCATTGAAAGGGAAATTCCAGGGTTTCAAGCCAAACTCAGATGACGATGAGAAACAAGGGTTATCATAGTTAACATTAGATGGGTCTTGGCAGAAAGCAGAGAATACCAGAAAGATGTCTATCTGTGCTTTATTGACTATACAAAGGCTTTTGGTTCTGTGGGTAATGACAATGGACAACATTATGGAGAACAAATATTCCAGAACACTTCATTTTGCTTATGAGGACCCTGCTAATACACCAGGAGACAGTTGTTCAAATAGAATAAGGGAACTTTGAATGGTTTAAAATTAGTAAAAGTGTGTGCCAGGGTAGTATTTGTTCACCATACTTATTTAATCTGTATGCTGAATAAAGAGTTCAAGAAGGTTGATTATATGAAGAAAAATGTGGCTTCAGGGTTAGTGGAAGATTCACTATAATCCAGCAATAACTTGCTTGCTTAAAGCAAAAAGAACTAAAAACACTTACTGATAAAGATCATAGACCACAGCCTTCAGTATGGGTTGTACCTCAATGGAAAGAAAGCAAAAATCCTCACCATTGGACCAATAAGTAACATTAAGATAAATGGAGAAAAGATTGAAGAGGCTAAAGACTTCATTTTGCTTAGATCAGCCATCAACAATCATAAAAGCAGCAATCAAGAAATCAACTGACATATTGCATTAGGCAAATCTGCTACGCAAGACCTCATTAAAGTATTCAAGAGGAAAGATTCCAGTTTGAGGACTAAGGTGTACCTGATCCAAGCCATGATATTTTCAGTAGCCTCATATGCATGTGAAAGTTAGACAGTGAATAAAGAATAACTTAGAAGAAATGATGCATTTAAGTTATGGTGTTGGAAGAGATATTAAAAGTACTTTGGATCTTCAAAAGTACAAACTAATCTGTGTTGGAAGAAGTACAGCCAAAATGCTGCTTAGAAGCCAGGACGACCAGACTTTTTCTCTCATACTTCGGACATATTGTCAGGAAGCACCAGTTCTTGGAGAAGGGCATGATGCTTGGTAAGGTGGAACATCAGTGGAAGAGAGGAAGACACCCCAATGACATGGGTTGACACAATGGCAGCAGCAATAGGTTCAAGTGTAGCAATGATTGTGAGGTTGATGCAGCACCAGACAACGTTTCGTTCTGTTATGCATAAAGTTGCTATAAGTCAATACCAACTTTATGGCACCTAACAACAACAAAAATGTGGTACTGTAGGATAAGCACTGGACTTCTAACAACAAGGTTGGCAGCTCAAACTCACCAGTTCATCCTTGGAAACCCTATGCAGAGTCGCAATTAGTCCAAACTGACACAACAGTACTGAAGAATAACAATACAATTAAATACTGATTAGAAAAGCCAGTCCTCAACTTCCTATGGAACAGCAAGAGACTGAAAATATCTAAAGGAATGTTGAAAGAAAGAAACAGAATAAAAGGACTCATTCTTTCTGATCTTATAGCATACTATACAACTTCACCAGGAGTTCCTGGTGGGAATGCTGTTAAAGCACTCAGTTGCTTACTAAAAAGTTGGCAGTTTGAACCAACTAGGCAGTCTGCAGCAGAAAGATGTGGTTATATGCTTTCACAAATATTTACAGACTTATGTCAAAAATTCATCCATCCAATTGGCAAAAGATCCTAGCTCAGGTAAAAAGAGTCCACTGAAAAGCAGGAAAAGAAACTCTAACTGCTGCTACTTCTTGTAGATTTCCTCCAAGATCATCTATTGAAAAAATATAGCATTATATTGGCTGGCATAGGAGAAAGCTTTACAGGGTCCAGCTCTGGCATACAACGCATAGTTAAGGATGGGTTTGTAATTAAGAAGTAATAAAATAATAACTGATACAGTGCAATTTTATTTCAGTTATAATACTGTATCCATAATAATGTCCCAGAAAGAAAACACACTCTCTGCAAAAGTAAAATTAAGAAGTTATTGAAAATCCAGAAACAATCTTGACCAAGAAGACACCTAAATTCAAAGTTACAATGCCAATTATACAGTTGAAGCAAGAAATAATATAACAGATAGTTTAGATGCCCTTTACCTGAAGAATGGTTGAAAACAACTTTGGTGCATATACACAAGAGAATATTACAGGTTTGAAATTAAGAGGTAATATAATGATACATAATGTCCCAGGACCAGGCAGTGTTTTGTTATGTTGTGCATAGGGTCACTATGAATTGGTACCGACTCAATGTCACCTAACAACAACATAATGATAACTGGTCCAGTGTGACATTGAAGAATAACATTGACTCTGCAAAACACCTCACAGCATGGAGGAGTCTTAAGGAAAATTTGCTGAGTGAAATTAGTTGGTCATAAAGGGACAATATTGTATGAAACCATTACTGTAAAAAGTCATTCTGCAATAAACATTCTATGATGGTTTAAATAAAGGGGCAGGAGGGAAGGGTGAATTAGTCACTGGATAGAATGTGGTGGTGATGGTGGTGGTGGTGGTGATGTGCTGTGGAGTCGGTTCTGACTCATCTTGCATAGGGTCTCTGAGGCTGTAAATCTTTATGGGAGCAAAAAGCTTCATCTTTGTCCCACGGAACAGCTGGTAGTTTTCGAACTGCTGACCTTGAGGCTAGTAACCCGACTCATAGCCACCTGCAAATTTAATTGAAGGAGAAGGCACTTGAAAATGAAGGAGGAAAAAAGTAATTCTTTTCTTTTTTAATGTACTGGAAGTGAAAACCATATGTACATATTTTTTTCATTAGGACAAACCGTTGGAAACTTTCCCACAAATAAAAAAAGTAAAGGAAAGAAGGGGAAAAAACGAAAAGAAACAAAAAAAAAAAAAAAAAGGAGGGAGAAAAGAAGATTTGGAAATGGATAATATGATGGGTGTGCAACATGGGAAGTATGGTTGTATGGCTGAATTGCAAAACTGGTAGAAATGGCAAACGTTTCGTGTACATATTGTTATAGTAAAAAGAAAATTAAAGTCACAACATCATGATTGGCTGAAGGACAATCAATGGAGTCAAAGGGAGATTTCTAAAAGTAGGGATTTGGTAAGGATAGGTGAATAACACATAAATGTGACTATATGACTGCTTAAGGGTATGTGTCCTTCAGCATTCTATAGGATGGTCATGGGACAGTAGCAGGAAAGGTTTTCCTGGTAACCTGCTATTACAATTGCTATCTCAGTCTTATCTGTTTCTGAGGGTTCTTTGTAAAGATGTATTGGTAATGCTGTGTATCAAGACTCTTCAGCATAAATGATTGCATTTTACATCTATTTGACTATAGTGGAAAGGACCTCTAGAAATAAACTGTGACATCCTGCACTTTCCAGACCTCAGAGAAAAAGAATGTCTCTTTAAAAGTGTAGGATTAGATCAACATCAAGGCTAGAGGAACTACTGTTAAAGACAACTTCAAAATTCAATACGGATTCTAGACTCATGCTCAGAATTTTAAATGGAGTTAAGGCCCCATTTTAGACTGTTCTTTTTATATACACCAAGTGCCTCGGATATTAGGCTCTCATGCAACAGTTACTATTGTATTTACTTAAGTTTATGGCGTTATGTCACAAACTGCCATTATCCAGTTTGTTTTTGTAAAGGTCAGGTAGAAGATTTGAATGATTCAAGGGTGGACTGTAACTTTTCTACAACATGCCCTTAGCCTAGGTCTGATTTCAGCCATGCCCATTGTAGACAATTCCGTACAGATTCAGAATCACCTTACATTTGAAGTGTCCCACTTTCAACAATGATGTTGGATAGCATTCCATGTTTTACCACAAGGACTTCATTTTACCTCCCACAGCCTCTCACCTCCCACAACTGCTCTCCTTGCTGTTGCCACAGCCAGTGTATAATACTTGAGTCCTTAAGATTCTGTTACGTGGTGGTGACCAATCTCTTTTATGAATTACTGACTCAGGCACAATAGTAGTGTAAAAATTAATATCCTGAAGATAATGTGTGATGAGATTCATGGATTAAATACTCTATCCTCATTATCTTCCGGCAGAAATTGTGGGAAAGTGTTTAGTATTGAGTACTCCAACAAAATTTCTTATAGGAGTTATCTCAAAAACACATTTATATTGGTTTTCCTTCATTATCTTCCTTAATGCCACTTCTTCTTTACATCTGATTTCTGAGATCACATCCCATATAAACTTCCAGCACTTAAGTCCATGTTTCAGGCTATACATTTAGGCTGCACATTCGGGCATCATCAACGTAGTTCTAATTGCTCTCCAACAAGTAGGCAGTCCAATTCGAGGATTCACCATGATGGTTGGCTTTCTAGACTTACTCCTTATACAATTAATTTAGCCCAAGTTATCTATAAAACAATGTCTGGCCTAATGATTTATATCTATACTTTATTTATAGGATGTATTCTTAGTACAATGAAAATGAAAGAAACAGATGGAGAAAAGAAGCATAAAAAAACAATTCAATACATTGGCTCTGCTTTGTGATGAGTGAGGAGAAGCACTGACAGTTATTCTGTTTGTTCATCCATTCAGTTTCATGGGGTTTCTGGATATAGACTACAGGACCGAACACAGCAATGCAGTCCTTGGGAGAGTAGAATGAAACGGTACCTGGTTTCCTGTCTCCGAGCTAAATTCTGGTTCCCATTTATTTAGTTTTAGTCATGAGGAGTTAACTCTCTCCATAGATTGGGTCATGCCATCCAGCCCTTTTGGTATCTTTCTGCTCCCACATATGACATGACAACTCATCCAAATCTGAGAGTAGTAACAGGTGTCACAGACTCAAAAACACAACTAGTAGGCATAGCTTCATTCTGACAGCCAATAAGAGGCTCAGTAACCAAAAAAAACAGATTGGCCAGACCCACAAAACTGAATCTGAAGCCCCAAGGGTAACTAAATGTCTGTGGTAGTAGCCATTTAACATAGCAAGAAGCTATGGAACTGGGAGGCATACAATGCAGAGCAAATATGAGAATACACATAACATGTATCTGATATGACCTCTGTGGTCTGGAGTAACACATGAAAACTTTGTATAAGAAAGACTTAGCTGGGGCTTGACTGGAATGGAATGTATGTTAAGAAATTACTTGAAATATGGAGGACAGTCCATGTCCTAATAGAATATGAAGAGGAAACATGGAGTGTTCTCAACTAGAGATATATCCAGCTTGTATCAGGATGAGAAAATCAACCTGGTTTCATCTACCAGGGTTCCTGTAACAAGCAAGAAACTGACACTCTGAGTATTTAATGGGACTTGGGCCCCGCCTTTTAGTACTCAATGATTTATGCAAACATATTTCTTACATTCAGAGTTCAGACCTTAGAAAGGTTAAAACTGTAAACAAATTTGTATTTGAATCTTCCTCTAAATGCCTGAGCATGAAGGCTCCATTTAAGTAATCAGCACATTTGTGAAGAGAAGTCTGAAATCAGTTGCAATAGTTGGAGCTGTGAATAGCAACTGAGCCCATCAACCTAATGCAATAAGAAGACTCAGTTCTGGGTAAAGATGAAAAAGGGAAATATATTTCCTTTGAGTTTTTAGGGAGAAGATACATCAAAGTCATCGTAAAAATATGCAGCACCAATCTTCCCAGCCACAGCAAGCTACTCAGCTGGGTTCAATAATTCATTGCAGTGGTCACACAGAACTCAGACACCATACTCGGACATGGAGTTTACTAAGGAAGTTAACAGGTTGCAAGTCAGGGTCAGAAATGTTCAGAGCACAGTTCTTCCAGTCACAACAGCCTCTTTTCTGCCACACCCACAGAAGACCTGTCTCTGGCCCTTGGCCCCTTGACCTGCTTCTGCAATGTTGCAAAGTTCTCTTAGGGCTGCCGATCAATGCTCACAGGGCACAGCAGTCTGCCATAAGCCTCACCTTGAAGGTACTTAGCTCTAGCTCTGTGGGTTTTTAATGGTAGTGAGATCCACTCTCCTGCTTCTGAAATGACTCATTTTATATCCATGTTCTGAGTTTTTATAATCACAGTTAACTCTGCTAACAATTATTCGTGACTTAATCACATATTATTATCTGTATCTTCTCTGACCTTTTCTTACCCAGACGCAGCAGGAAAAAAGTTGTTTGGTGGGTGTTACTAGGATTATGGGTAGAACAGTTATATGAAGTAATCTACTGTACTGCATACTGAAACAAAAACTCTCCCTTTTGCTGATTTCATTTGTTTTAAGGTGCTATGTTTTGAGGAAGAAACTGGTCACCTTTTGCATCACAGTCTGGCAACCCCGTCGCAGGCAAAGTTTGGGAGATTTTAGAAATCTCTCCTCATTTGGAGCTTCTTGTGTTTGCTTTCTCTTCATTTGTATTAAATATATCTTGGATTCTTCTGGGGGCCTGCAGCCTTACGAGGTCCTCCTCTTGCTACTGCAGGGTGCTCACTCTGCCATTTATATTGCCAAACTGAAATGAGGGCTTGTGGCCTGTCACTGTAGTCAATCACAGAGACAGGGAGAGATCTGATCCAAGCTTTATTAGCAGAAGTCAGCAGTCTGGAGGACAGAGAGAATCATTTCTCAGAACGGTCCTGCCCATTATGAAGAGCAGGTACTTTATATAGTCCTCAGCTTGAGGACTAAGGTGCACCTGACCCAAGCCATGGTATTTTCAATAACCTCATATAGATGCGAAAGCTGGACAGTGAATAAGGAAGATCGTAGAAGAATTGATGCCTTTGAGTTGTGTTGGAGGAGAATACTAAAAGTGCCATGGACTGCCAAAAGAACCAATAGATTTGTTTTGGAAGAAGTGCAGCCAGAGCGCTCCTTGGAGGCCAAGATGGCTAAACTTTGTCTCTCATACTTTGGACATATTGTCAAGAAGGAACAGTCACTGGAGAAGGATGTCATGCTGGGTAAGATGAAGGGTCAGAGAAAAAAAGGAAGACCCTCCAACGAGATGGATCTGCCAGGTGGCAGCACTGATGGACTCAAGTGTGGCAGTGGTAGTGAGGTTGGCCCAGGATCGGACATTGTTTTGTTCTGCTGTGCATGGGGTCGCTATGAGTCGGATCTGACTAGATGGCACCTGACAACAACAACAACAACAACAAGTTACATTTAGATGTGAAGTCCTGGTGTGACACCATGGGTTAATGTGCTGTACTGCAAAGTCATTTGACCTGCAAAGTCAGTGGTTCAAGCTCACCAGCCATTCCTCGGAAACCCTACATAGGGTAGCTATGGGTCAGAATAGACTCAAAAGCACTTAAAACAACACATTTAGATGTACACTTAATCTATTTTAACATCAAGATAGCATTTTTTTGGAAAAAGAAACAATAAAGCAATAAATTTCTTTTAACATTCTACCTTTAAGGAAAAGGAAACAATCAGGCAATAATCCTTCTCAAACATTCCACCTTTTAGGATCCAAACTGCTTAGTTCCTGAGATAACTATCTGGGTGGTCTTATGCACATCTTGTTCTCCTTCTAGGACTATGAGGTCATCTCAGCTAATTTTTAAACTAACTTCCTCATTTTCAGGGTCTTCATTTATCAAGAACTAATGACTAAACTGACTCCATTTTGTTAAGGTTGGTAGACCCAAGCTATCATTTATGTGGATACAAAGAGCCTGGGAATGTGTCTCCAGTGCGTGTTCAGGATGGGGTGAGACTATGGAAGCAAAGGTCCTGAATCAGAGCTCTCCAATGTTCTGAAACTAGGGCTTTTCAACAGGCTGACCATAAGCATGGCTCTGCAGCCTCACCTGCAACCTGACCTTCCACTCACCATCACAGCAGTCTTTTCAGAAGTGGCTTCTTTAAAAGTTTGACCACCAACATTCTTAGAGGGGGAGCATTCTTCAGTTACTAGACTACTCAAAAGTTCTTTAGTTTGGGGAGCTGTCCAGATCACTGATTCTAAGGATATCTTTGATTTTGGGTGAGGGACAATTAGGATCACTGGCCCTTGATGGAATCCCTGCCTTCTCCTCCAACTGTGTCCTCTGGAAAATGACTCTATGCCTGGAATCTCCTGGGCACAGCTCTTGCATCCACCCTCAGCTTGGCTTCTGACTTTGCTTGATCTCTAGGCAACTCTGGGCTTGGTCATTTGGCTCTAAGTCAATCTCACTTCATTGTGTTTGATTTTTGATGCAGCATGTGATAGGCTGGACAATTTGATTGTTTTCTTCTCCAATATAAGGTGGAAGGCTATTAACAACATAACATTTATTTCTTCTGAACTTCCTCACCCAGAACTGAGAGTTCAGAGAGGGAACTATCCAGAATGGCACTAAGCTTGTATGATAATCTTCCCTTGCTGACCTAATGATGTTGTTGTTAGGTGCACTGAGTCGGTACCAACCCGTAGCAACCTTATGCACAGCAGAACAAAACACTACCCGATCCTGGGCCAACCTTACTACTGTTGGCACGTTTGAGTCCATCAATACTGCCACTTGGCCAATCCATGTCGTTGGGGGTCTTCCTCTTTTTCTCTGATCCTCCACTTTACTAAACATGATATCCTTCTCCAGCGACTGGTCCCTCATGAAAGTATGTCCAAAGTATGAGAGACAAAGTTTGGCCATCTTGGCGGGACAGTGAATAAGGAAGACCGTAGAAGAATTGATGTTTTTGAGTTATGGTGTTGGAGGAGAATATTGAAAATGCCATGGGTTGCCAAAAGAACCAATAGATTCGTTTTAGAAGAAATGCAGCCAGAGTGCTCCTTAGAGGCCAAGATGGCCAAACTTCATATCTCATACTTTAGAAATATTTTCAGGAGGTCACTATGGGTCGGTACCAACTCGAGGCTTGAATTTTTTCCTCAGTTCCCTATGCTTGAGAAATGCTGAGTGTGTTCTTCCTTTTCAGTTTTCTGATTCCAGATCTTTGCATATTTGTTGTAATGTTAGGTTTTATCTTCTCAAGCTGATCTTTGAAATTTTCTATTCAGCTCTTTGACTTCCTCATTTCTTTCATTTGCTTTAGCATCTCTACGCTGGAGAGCAAGTTTCAGTGTCTCTTCTGACATCCATTTTGACCTTTTCCTTTTTTCTTGTCTTCTGAACGACTTTTTGCTTTCTTCATGTATGATGTTCTTGATGTCATCCCACAACTCTTCTGGTCTTCGGTCTTTAGTGTTTAATGTATCAAATCTTTTCTTCAGATGATGTCTGAATTCAGGTGGGATATATTCAAGGCCATATTTTGGGTCTCATGGGCTTGTTTTCATTTTCTTCAGCTTCATTTTGAATTTGCATATGAGTAATTGATGATCTGTTCCACAGTCTGCCCCTGACCTTGTTTTCACTGATGATATGGTGCTTTTCCATAATCTCTTTCCTCAGATGTAGTCAATTTGATTTCTATTTATTCCATCTGGTGAGGTTCATGTGTACAGTCATCTTTTATGCTGTCTAAAGAAGGTATTTGAAATGAACAAATCATTGGTTTTGCAGAATTCTATCATGCTTTCTCCAGCATCATTTCTATCACCAAGGTCATATTTTCCAACTACTGATCCTTCCTCTTTGCTCCCAACCTTTGTATTCTAATCACCAGTAATGATCAATATATCTTGATTGCATGTTTGATCAATTTCACATTGAATAATTGGTAGAATTCTTCTATTTCATCCTCACTGGCTTTAGTGATTGGTACGTAAATTTGAATAATAGTGGTATTAACTAGGCTTCCCTGTATGTGCATGGATATTATCCTATTACAGACAGTGTTGTACCTCATGACTGATCTGGATATGTTCTTTCTGATGATGAATGCAACACCATTCCTCTTCAATTTGTCATTCCCCTTATAGTAAACCATATGTTTTTCAGATTCAAAATGGCCAATACCAGTCCATTTCAGCTCACTAATGCCTAAGATATCTATGTTTATGCGTTCCATTTCATTTTTGACAACTTCTAATTTTCCCAGATTCATACTTCTTACATTCCATGTTCCTATTTTCAGTGGATGTTTACAGCTATTTCTCCTCATTTTGAGTTGTTCCCCAAAAACAAATGAAGGTCCCGTGCGCTTTTCTCCCACAAGCTTTACTCCAATGGCATTATCACGGTCAACTCTACAGTGAGGATGCAGCTCTTCCCCAGTCACATTTTGAGTGCCTTCCAACCTGAGGGGCTCATTTCCTGGCACTATATCTGACAGTGTGTCTCTGCTATTCATAAGTTTTTCAGTGATTAAAGATTCAGAAGTAGTTCGTCACTCTTTCTTCTGAGTCTGTCTTTGTCTGGAAGCTCATCTGAAACCTGTCCACCATGGGTGACCCTGCTGGTATTTAAAATACCAGTGGCATAGCTTTCAGAATCACAGCAACTCACAAGCCACCACAGTATGACAAACTGATAGACGAGTGATGGCCGTTTGGTTTTAAGTGGAAACTGTCACTTTAAATTTCGAGGAGATCTGTGCGCATGCATAGTAGAACCCTCCAGGGGTGCAGGTGGGGTGTCCATTTGCTGAGGCATCCCCTCTAGTCACCAGAATGGAGGTGTGCAGACAGCGAGAGACCAATGAACAGATACAAAAAAAAGAATGTCCACACCTGTATCTCCCCACAATTCTGTCAGGCATTCGTGGCTGTTCTGATCATTCCTCCACTTGGTCTCTCCCAGGATGGCAACTCTGGGAGTAGCTGAGCTTCTTGAATTAACAAGTAATGGATTTCTTGATTCTGCTACAAATCCCCCTAGCTGTAAGTCTTCCAATCTTCTAAATATTCCTTTATATGTGGTTCATGGTTCTAGCACCATCTCCTGAGCCTGCTTAGTCTGGTATTCTGTGTTGTTGGTGATGGAGCTCCTCATTGCATGTCTACCAGATCTGTCATAGTTTCCTCTTAAGTTCTGGGAATCCTCATCTATAGAGACTGACCTAAACAGAGGGTGGCTGAGAAACAAATCATTCTGGCAATGTGGACAGAATTGGGTCTCCCTCCTTTTTTTTTTTTTTAATTAGAAATAAAGGTCCCACCTCTGCCACAAAAGAAATTGTATAAAATGGGCTTGTAATGCCTATCAACAGTCTGTATCAAGGAAAGAAATGACCAGTGATGCCGGCCTCTTGGAATGTGAATGCATTTAACTTAATTTTTACTGTTGTTTTTGTTGTTAAGTGCATCAAATCAGTTCTGATTCATAGAAACCCTATAGGGTTTCTGAGGAGCGGTTGGTGGGTTTGAACTGCTGACCTGTAATTCAACCCAAACTTACAGTCCAGTGTTTATCCTACAATGTTACAGTAGTGTTTTTTACCTGCTAAGACTGCCAGATTTCTGTTTTCCATGGGACTACAAGACTTCCAAAGAAATGACAGGCTAAAGTGAGTAGTCAGCCATGAAGGACACACAGACACTACCACTCTACTTTGACTAATCTACCCAACTTCTCCTCTAAAAGGGGAGCTTATCAGTCTATTCTGCTCTGGGTTCCCAATTGGGCACCTTGATAATCATTCTATGAGTAACTTACCAAGTCACTTACACATTTTTAGAATCAATCCCTAACTTGTCATGAAGAAATTTCCTGAACTCCTTGAAAGGTTTTATTTGGGCCATTCCTCAAGCCGTGTCTATACTCTTCCCCAGTTTATTCCCTAGTTGGAACTTTCTGGGGTTCTCTCAAAATATTCTTCCCCAGATCCTTCCTTCTTTGGCCCTTAAATTTACAAACATGAAATTATTATTGATACTGTTGGTAATTTGCCCAGAGGCTACATGGCTGCCAGTCTCTTATATCCCATGTGCCTGCTCCCTATTGTGAAGGTGGTGTTCAAGTTGCTGCATATCTCCTTGCTGAAGGTAAATTCCTAGAGAAGGATGGAGACTAGTACATTGGACAAGGACGCCAAGGTCTGGAGGGCTAGAGAACTAAAGGATTCCTAACACTCTTTGAGCTTCACAAGATAACTTCACAACCCTTGCAGTTACTTCTCCTACATGTGCCGTGTAAGCCTTGAAATTGTTATTGTGGTGAAAGACCATGCCTGAGTCTGTGCTAAATGGAGTGAGCCTTGGTGGTGGAATGGTTAAAGCATTTGACTGCTAACTAAAAGTTTGGTGGTTCAAACCCATGAGCATTGTGAAGGAGAAAGATGTGACAATCTTCTTCCATAAAGATTACAGTGTTGGAAACCCTATGAGGTAGTTCTTCTCTGTGTTCCAGGGTTGCTGAGTCAGAATTGACTCAGTAGCAGTAGGTTTTTGTTTTGTTTTGTTTTTTAAATGAAGGATCATTCCATAGTCCAGATTCTGGTTTGGAGAAGCTATTAGCAGCAGAGAGTGGATTACAGGTGGATATGCAACTGTATATGGACCAGATGTAGAGGCTTTCATTAGGACATATACATTAGAGTCTCAGTAAACGTTCAATGAGTAGATGTTCAGTGGTGGATAACTTCAAAGAACTATAGCCCCATGTTTTTGTTGTTAAGTGCTGTAATTTGTTGTTGTGATTGTTAGGTTCCATCGAGTCAGTATTGACCCATAGAGACCTTATGCACAGCAGAACGAAACACTGCCTGATCCTGGGCCCACCACACTATTGTTGCCATGCTTGAGTCCATCGGTGCTGCCACTTGGCCAATCCATCTCGTTGGGGGGTCTTTCTCTTTTCCTGTCTTCCTCTTTTAAGTGCTGTCATTAAGTATTTTAAATTCAGCAATCCTGTATAGGGTTTCCAAAGGAGCACCCCGTGAGTTTGAATGTTGACCTTACCATTCAAACTGACCTTGCAGTCTAGTGCATTATCCTGCTGTGTCACACCAGGACTACCAGAAAAGCCCCCTGTGCTCCTATTATGGGTTCAGCTGAGGTTCTCATGTGATGCAATCCCCAACGCCTGCTGCTTCTCAAAATCTCCCTGATGCAGGGAACATAAGGGGCCTCTTGGAATGTGAATGCATTAATCATAAAACCTTTCCCATTTACAATCTGTTTACTGTAAACAGACAAACCAGCCATAAGATTTCTGTATTTTGCCTTGTTTTACAAGCTAACTGGTTTCACCCACCTTGAAGGATAAACTTTCTTAGGGGCAGAAAAGAACACCAGCTTCTGCAAGAGGCTGGAACCGGAGTTCTAAAGAACCATACATGTACAACATCCCAGAATAAGTTCATTCTGCCCCTACCAAAGGCCTTTGAGGTGGAATTCATCTTGAAGAAATGCTGTTCAGGCACACAATTAACATGTTGGTGTTGTTAAGTGCCATCGAGTCAGTTCCAATTCATAATACCTATATATGGTTTCCAAGGAGCAGCTAGTGTGTTTGAACTGTCAATCTTGTGGTACAGTGCTGATCCTACAGCTCCACAACAGGGCCCTCTTAAATGGGCCACTTCCAGAAATCCCCACCTGTCCTTATGAAAAAAACACAATGCCTTTCCCCACCCAAAACATTCTTAAACCCCAGAATAGCCTTTGTTCAAGGAAACAGGGGTTAAGTGTTGCATTAAGCCCTTCTGGTGTCTGTTTGCAAGCCTCTTTCCTATAATAAAGCTTTGTTCATAGGGAAACTCTGTCTCTCCTGACTATTCTTAATAAGTAGAAGTCAAGAGTCTGCTTTTGTATGGTGGAAGCGTGATTAGCACTCCCGGTACCAAAGGCAAGAAGAGCTGGGTCCAGGTCTGTGAGATGAATCTGTGGTGGGGAAAACACTGGAGTTGGGAAGGTTTGGGGCCTGAGGGGTGAGGAGCACTTAGAAATTACTTTGAAAAAGGCAAAAGGAGCCACTAGGGAGGAATATCTACTAGAGAATAGGACTGGGGTCATTATGAGCTAGATGTACTTTTTGTAGGAACCTCCAGGTTTGCTCAGTGTGACTCCACTGATGTGAGGATGTGACAAGCAATTTTATTTTGTGGAAAGGAAAATTTAGGGCTGATTACCTTCCAAGATTGCTTGCAGGCAGCTTGGTGAGGCAGGCTAGGGAAAAAATACAGAACAAACATGGCGGCAATGCGCACATGTGCAAATCAAATAGCAATGATTAAGCACTTTCTAAGATGACAGCTCAATTCTCCTTAAAGGAGGAAGCAAGCTATTTTTTTCGTCATTAGCATGATAGGTCTCCACCCAGAGACTGATAGTTAATATGCATGGAGCACTTAATGAAGCTAAGGTCACACAAGGACATCCTTATTATCTTTGGGCACCTGCTAGTAGGGCTTTTGCTTTTAACTGGTCTAACCACTGAAGTGGTTACAAATCGGATGGGAACCTCAAGGTCAGCAGTTTGAAATCACCAGCTGTTCCGCAGGAGAAAATGAGGCTTTCTGCTCCCGTAAAGATTTACAGCCTCGGAAACCCTGTACAGGGTCGCTATGAGTCGGAACCGACTCCACGGCACATAACCAACCAACAAACCACTAACTATAGGCTCAATGCTGGCTGTTTTGAAAACTATTTTGAAACTACTTAGTGCTGTGTTTCTGCCCCCTCTTACCTAGTAAGGAGATCCCAGAAAAAAAAATAGTTTAATTTCTACTGCACAAGGTCCCCACAGCTTCAGAACTTGAGATCTGGGTCTAGCTTTGCAGCTACTCTGACCTTTATCCTGAAGGATTGGGGTGTCTACTGTTCTTCTCCTAACAAGTGCCTCTCAGGTATTCTGTTCATAGAGAGGCCTCTATTGTTTTATAAATGATTCCTCCTTCTTTGCTTCCTCAAGCATACCTAGAAGTAGTCTTTTTATGAGTTGCACCTATAGGTGCTTTTGCCCATCAAGACTAAAGATGAAAATACTATCAGCTCCCACATACTTTAGTGTCCCCTTTCTTCTCATTCTTTATTCCTTTAGAGTAAGTTTGACCATTTGGTCTCATGTAGATAGGTTTTCAATGGAACAACATGTAATATCCTTTATTTCTGTACCAATCTGTTATTTTTCTAAAAGGTGATCTCGGGGGATAGTTTTGGTTCAAGGTTTAAAAAATACCTCAGTTCAAGGTTTAAAGGTGATAGTCTCAAGAATTCCTCTAATCTCAACTGGTTCAATAAGCCTGGACTGGTTAAGATGTTGAGTTCACTATTCTCCCATTCTAACAGTGTTCTTCTATTCTGACCCTCACCAAATTAGTCAGTAGCAGTACCCAGGCACCATTTAGTTCTTATAGTATCAAAGTAAATAAGGTTATATCTTATGTAGGCTATTTGACCTGAAGACTAATTTCTTCTCTGAGACTTTGGTTTCCTTCCTTCTCTTTTACTTATGATGAATAGAGATCAGTAGTTGTACTTTGTGTTTTTGTTTTTCTTTTTGTGTCAACTTGGTGAAGGTCTACAGAACAAATCATTTTTCCATTCAACAATTCATGAGCATTTTGTTTCATGTCATTGATTGCAATCCCCACAGTGTTACAACCCTCATCCAAAGTCTACCTAGTGTTTCTTGCTTCCATTTATCCATCTTTCCTAAACCTTCTTTCCTTTTGAACTTTTTCCTTAGGCAATTCTGCCCATTTATTGAGAATTATTGATTGTTCTAATGATTGTATACATCCCTAGTAATACTGTTCACATTATAGGCCAGTCTACTGTATGTCTGAAAAGTGAGCTATGATGGTGCATTCAGCTCCAGGTCTGATGGGTAGCTAAGGGTCATAAATTGGGGGTTCCACCTGTCTCTACTAAACCAGTGAGACTTGCTGTTATTTATGATTTTGACTTTTCTTCCACATTTTTCTTCCACTCTATCCAGGACTTCCTAATGTGATCCATTTCAGAGCACTTGGTAGTGGTAGCTGAGCTCCATTTAGTACTTCCAGTCTCAGGGTCTTGGAGGCTGATATTGTTGTTGTTGTTTTTAGGTGCCATCAAGTCAGTATGGACTCAGTGACCTTATGCACAATAGAATGAAGCTCTGCCTGGTCCTGCGCAAACTTTGCAATCACTGCTACGCTTGATTCCATTGCTATTGCCACTGTGCCAATCCATGTCAATTGGGGTCATCCTCTTTTTTTTTCACTGACCCTCCACTTTACCAAGTATGATGTCCTTCTCCAGAGACTGGTCCCTCCTGATACTATATCCAAATTATGAGAGACAAAGTCAGCCCATCTGGCTTCTAAGGAGCATTCTGGCTGGCTGTACATCTTCCAACAAAGATTTGGTTGTTCTTCTAATCATCCATGGTCCTTTTAACATTCTTCTCCAACACCATAACTCAAATGCATCAATTCTTCTCAGTCTTCTTTATTTATTGTACAAATTTCACATGCATATGAGGTTATTGAAAATATTACAACTTGGGTGAGGCACACCTTAGTCCTGAAACTGATATCTCTTCTGCTGAACACTTTAAAGAGACCATGTGCAGCAGATTTGTCTAATGCAAAGCATCATTTCATTTCTTGACAGCTTCTTCCATGGATGTTGATGATTGAGCCAAGCAAAATGAAATCTCTGACAACTTGAATCGTTTCTTCATTTATCTTGATGTTATTTATTGGTGCAGTGGTGAGGATTTTTGTTTTCTTTACATTGAGGTGCAACCCATCCTTAAGATGAACTTAAAATACTTACTGATGAAGATTGATCAAAGATCTTAATCAGTAAGTATTTTAAGTTTACCTTATTAATGAAGATCAAAGACCACTGCTCTCAGGCTTAGGGGTGAGAACCTCTCCAGGGTGTGCAGGCTGGCCCCAGGCCCCTTCTGCAGATGGCAATGTTGATAGGTAGCCAGGCTCACCTTGTAGCTGAAGCTCCACAGGTATATTCACACTGATGAAATCGGGCCTTCTTGGCCTATGGCTTGAGATGAAACCTGGTCACTTCCCCCTCAAGCTGACCAAGAACATTCAGAAAAACAAGAATCTCATACTTGTTTTTCACCACAATCACTGGAGAACATATTTACATCTGAGGACTTGGGAGTTGTTAGGTTAGATTCAGGCCAGAATGACATTGCAGAGATGCTTCAACTTGCAAGTGGATATTTTGGAACAGAAAGACTTCTACAGGGATGGAAATGTGGGCATAGGGTTAAGAGGAAGACTTTTGAGAAGGGGACTAGAAGAAAACTATTATTGCAAAGGAAAGACACAAAAAAGATGCTGCTAACTCTGGATGGTAAAGATGTGAATGTTCTGGGCCAAAACCAATTCTCATGATTAATCAGAAAATTGAAGAAATAAAAGAAAGGATGCAGAAGTTAATTTCAGTAGTTTATAATCTTAATAAAGGAGCTCTGGTAGCATAGTGGTTATGAGTCAGGCCACTAACCTCAAGGTCAGCAGTTCAAAACTACCAGGTGTTTCCAGGAGAAAGATGAGGCTTTCTGCTCCCATAAAGATTTACAGCCTTGGAAACACTATACAGGGTCGCTATTAGTCAGAACCGACTCCATGGTACACTACCACCACCACCACCATATTCTTAATAATGAAATACTAAGTATTTAAATTCTGTTACATGTCTACCTACAATTGGTCAGAGATATAAAACTCCGTTGTATGCCATAAATAAGATATATGTTGTTGTTACGTGCCATCGAGTCAGTTCTGACTCATAGCAACTATTTGTTGTTATGTTTGAGTTCATTATTGCAATAACAATGTATTTTTAGTGTCTTATAACCTAGGGGCCTCATCTCCCAGCACTATATCAGACATATTCTTTTGTGATCTATAGCATTTTTATTGGCTAATTAAAGGTTGTGAATTAAGAGGAAGGATCAGTAGTTGGAAAATATTGTCTTAGTGAGAGCAATGATGCTGGAGATCACATGATAGAATTTTGTAAAATCAATGATTTGTTCATTTCAAATACCTTCTTTAAACAGCATAAGAGATGATTATACACATGGCCCTCACCAGACAGAATACACAGAAAAAAAATTGATTACATCTGCAGAAAGAGACGATAGAAAGTCTCCATATTATCAGTCAAAACAAAACCAAGGGCAGATTTGGAACAGACCATTAATTGCTCATATTCAAATTCAAACTGAAGCTGAAGAAAATGAAAACAAGTCTATGATAGCCAAAATATGACCTTGAATATAGCCCACCTCAACTTAGAGATCATCTGAAGAACAGATTAAACACTAAAGACCGAAGACCAGAAGAGTCATGGGATGACATCAAGAACATCATAAAGGAAGAAAGCAAAAATCATTAAGAAGACAAGAAAAGAAGGAAAAGATCAAAATGGATGCCAGAAGAGATACTGAAACTTGCTCTCCAGCGTAGAGATGCTAGAGCACATGGAAGAAATGAGGAGGTCCAAGAGCTGAACAGAAAATTTCAAAGATCAGCTTGCGAAGATAAAGCCAAATATTACAACAAAATGTACAAAGATCTGGAGTCAGAAAGCCAAAAAGGAAGAACACGTTCAGCATTTCTCAAGTTGGGGGAACTGAAGAAAAATTCAAGCCTTGACTTTTGTTATAGAAGGATTCTCTGGACAAATTATTGAAGGATGCAGGAAGCATCAAAAGAAGATGGAAAGAATATAGAGAGTCACTGTACCAAAAGGAAATGGTTGATGTTCAACCATTTCAAGAGGTAGCATATAATCAAGAGCCAATGATACTGAAGGAAGAATCCCAAGGTGCATTGAAGGAATTGGCAAAGAACAAGGCACCAGGAATTGATGGGATCAAAATTGAAATCTTTCAAGAAAGTGAGGCAGGACAGGAGGCACTCACCCATCTATGCCAAGAAATTTGGAAGACAACTATCTGGCTGACTGATTGGAAGAGATCCGTATTTGTGCCCATTCCAAAGAGAGGTGACCCAACAGAATGCACAAAACATTGGACAATATCTTCGATATCCCATGAAAGCAAAGTTTTACTAAAGGTAATACAGAAATGGTTGCAAGCATACATTGACAGAGAACTTCCAGAGGTTCAAGCTAGATTCAGAGGAAGATGTGGAACAAGGACTATCATTGCTGATGTCTGATGGATCTTGGCTGAAAACTGAGAATACCAGAAAGATGTTTACCTGTGCTTTAATGACAATGCAAAGGCTTTCGATTGTGTGGATCGTGACAAGTTATGGGAAACATTACGAAGTATGCGTATTCCTGAACACTTAATTGTGCTCATGAGCAATCTGTACCTGGACCAAAAGGCAGTTGTTTGAACAGAACATGGGAACACTGAATGGTTTAAAATCAAGAAAGGTGTGCGACAAGGATGTATTCTTTCACCATATTTATTCAACCTGTATGCTGAGCAAATTACCCAAGAAGCTGGGTTCTATGAAGGAAAACGTGGCATCAGGATTAGAGGAAGACTCATTAACAACCTGCGATATGCAGATGATACAACCTTGCTTGTTGAAAGTGAAGAGGACTTAAAATATTTACTGATGAAGATCAAAGACCACAGCCTTTGCTATGTATTGCATCTCAATGTAAAGAAAACAAAACTCCTCTCCACTGGACCAATAAACAACATTCTTATCAATGGAGAAAAGATTGAAGTTGTCAAGGACTTCATTCTTCTTGGATCAACTATCAACACTCATGGAAGCAGCAGTCAGGAAATCAAATGATGTATTGCATTAGGCAAATCTGCTGCACAAGACCTTTTTAAAGTGTTGAAGAGCAAAGATGTCAGGTACACCTGACCCAAGCCATGGTATTTTCAATAATGTCATATGCATGCAAAAGCTGGACAGTGAATAAGGAAGACCGTACAAGAACTGATGCTTTTGAGTTATGGTGTTGGAAGAGAATAGTGAAACTGCCATGGGCTGCCAAAAGAACCAATAGATCTGTGTTGAAAGAAATGCAGCCATAGTGCTCCTTTAAGGCCAGGATGGCCAAACTTCATCTCTCATACTTCAGACATATTATCAGGAGGGACCAGGTGCTGGACAAGAATATCATGTTTGGTAAAGTAGAGGGTCAGAGAAAAATAGGAAGACCCCCAGTGAGATGTATTGGCAAAGTAGCAGCACCAACGGGCTCAAGTGTGACAACAATTGTGAGGTTGGCCCAGGACTGGGCAATGTTTCAGTCTGTTGTTCATAGGGTTGCTATGAGTCGGTACCCACTTGATGGCACCCAACAACAATTTTCAAAATTAGCTTGTCTTTCTTACAAATCTGCTTTGGTCTAAAGATAATATTCGTCCACCATTGGTGACTTTGGTTTTTCAAATACAGGTGGTATAGCTTCCAGCATCACAGTAACATATAACAAATGACAGATGAGTGGTAGGGAAATACAGGCAACTCTTGCTACTGTTGCCAAATGGGGACCCTAGACCTAGCTCCTAGTCTTACCATTTAATTTATCATTTCAGTTATAATACTTTTAAGCTTCAGTGATTCTACTTGGTTTCTTTTTAAACTGTCTACTTTTTGCTTTTTCATATTATTTATATATTGCTTTCGTTATTTCTTTTAGAGCTTTCTGCATGTTTAGTTCTTTGTGTTTTTTTAATATGTTGTTTTACAGTTTCCTAGTCTGTTTATTATCTAAGCTTTCCAAAGGACAATTTTTCTCTCCTTGTGGTGTTCTTTTGAAAGAGGCCTCGTTTTTTATTACTATTTATATCCTGCAATTTTTTGTTGAATTCAGAATATTATAATATTTTAGTGCTATCTCTTAGGATACATGAGATTTTCTTGATTCTACTTTATAAGTAAGGAATTATTGCTACAAAAAATATAGAAACATTTATTAACAAAATGTGTAACTCTTGGTTTTTTACATTTCCTCCATCTTGGTGTGGCACCCTAAATAAGCACTTGACCTCAAGGTTGGTTTGAACCACAAGGTCAGTGGTTCAAACTCACCCACTGCTCCTCACAAACCCTATGCAGGGTCACTATGAGTTGGTACCAAACAGACAGCATTTAACAAGAACAGGTCTATGTATTTCTGAAGGTGCTGTTCCCATCTTTCTAATCTTTCCCCAAAGAATTCTGTGCTCTGCTAGGTACACCACATCAAAAATGGTAGTTTTGGCATCCTTAAATGACTCAAATCATGCACTTTTAATTTTTTTTTTTAGTTTAGTTTAGGGAATAACAACAATAAAAAGGTTGAAAGGGAAAAAATCAGGGCTATATGGTGGAGTGAGTAATATTTCCCAATGAAATTCTTGTAAGACAGCTCTTGCTACTGTTGCCAAACTGAAATGAGGTTTTGCTGCCTGTCACTGTAGTCAATCACAGAGACAAGGATCCAATCCAAGCTTTATTAACAGAAAGCCAGCAATCTGTAGGACAGGGAAAATAATCTCTCAAGTTTGTCCTGCTCATTGCAAAGAGCAGGCACACTATATAGGGTAAATTATATTTGTTTGTACACTTAACCTATTTTAATATCAGTAGAGTATGCTTTGAAAAAATAAATTATAAGGCAATAACTTTCTTCAAATATCCTACTATTAGGGAAAAAGAAACAATAAGTCAATAATCCTTATTTAACATTCCACCTTTAGGGTCACAGCTATTTAGCGCCTGAGATAACTATCTGGGTGGGCTTAAGTCTGCCCTTCTCCTTCTAGGGCCATGAGGCCATCTCAGCTAATTTTTAAACTAAATTCCTCATTTGCAGGGTTCTCATTTATTGGAACCTAGTGGTGTGTCGCTGTGGGTTAATGCGTCAGACTGCAAAGTCGTTTGAACTGCAAGGTTGGCGGTTCAAGCTCACCAGCTGCTCCTCAGAAACCCTTACAGGGTCTCTATGGGTCGGAATCGACCCGATGGCACTTTACAACAGCAACAATGGCTAAACTGACTTCATTTTGTTTAGGTTAGTTGATCCATGCTATCACTACCCTCAAAGAATTAAAACTGGTGCTTTGTCCTGATAGTAAAAAATATTCATCAGTACCACTTTCCTGGCCTTTTCTCATCTATTTAGTTTTTAATTTTCTTAAAACATCTACATAATAAAGTCCCATGATTGTCTCTCATGAAAATCTATCAAGGTTATCCCTTTGGAGTTCCATTTATAAAGCAGTTAACATAACCTTCTGAGCTGATCTCTCTGCCTTGAGTTTAACTGAACCAGCTCATCCCCTTAGAAAGCACCATTTTGTTTAGACCTGTTTTAGTAGGAATACTAATAAGGCAAAGAAAACTATATTACTGAGAGAACTTATCTGCAGCCATCTATTGATTGCAGAGACATATTGAAGCACAATTTATTGGAACAAATCTGGGCATGTATGAACTGGAACTCAAATAGCAATGCTTTTTTACTTACTTTCATTAATTGTTGTTGTTGCTAAGTGCCGCCAAGTTAGTTCCGACTCATAGTGACCCTGTATAGGGTTTCCATGGAGCAGTTGGTGAGTTTGAACTGCTGACCTTGCAGCTCAACAGACCTGGTGTCCAGTGTTTCCTTACAGTGCCACACCAGAACTCCATTACCTTCATTTATAGTGCTTTTAAAGTTATAATTGGGCTTCAGGCCCAGAAGGGAAAAGCATTCTGAGTACATAGGTGCTAAGAGATTACAAAAATGACCAGAACTCATTCCAAGAGACATTAATTTATTACAGTAAAGAGAATAAATGAGATTAATAGAGAATAAAGGAGATGGTTTACCAACAAGGGAATTTACCTACAATGTGCGGAACACAACTGTGTGTCCAGTGATGGCTGGCTGGATCATGAAGTGTTACCTCATGGGGGATGTGGGCTAGGATCTCCTACAAGTTTAAGTTAGGAGTCCTGGTGTGGAGCTGTGGGTTAATGTGCTAGACTGTAAAGTTGGTTTGAACCACAAGGCTGGCAATTCAAACTCACCAGCCCCTCCCTGGAAATCCTATACAGGGTCACTATGGGTCAGAACTGACTTGAAGGCATTTAGCAACAACAACAGCAAAGGGCAATTAAGGATTGTATGAGGAAGTGAAAAAAGTAGGCAAGTTAAAGGTAACAAAAGGATTTCTGCCCACCTCTTGGGAGGAAGGGCTGTAGGCTCTTTCCTAGCATATGCATAACTAAAGCAGGAGAACAAAATAGCTGGAGGAAGGGGCTGTCTGCTCCCTCTTAGATATCTGGAGCAGGAGGAAGGGGCAGCAGACATGGTTTGATGTGAACTTGGAGTGGTCATTTTGGAAAGTTTAGTTTGTGTTCTTACAACTATAATTTTTACAAGACACTCTCACTCCTTCTGTTTTTTTAGGGGTTAGTTGTCTGCTCAGCCTCACTACTTGTTGTTAAGTGCCATTGAGTAGAATCCGACCCATAGCGACCCTGTATAGGGTTTCCGATGAGCAGCTGGTGAGCTTGAACCGCCGACTTTGCAGTTCAAACGGCTTTGCAATCTGGCGCCACACCAGGAAAGGGCATTCACAGTCTACACAGAACAAAACCACCACCACCACCACAGTCTCAGTGAGGACTCCTGGCATGGCATTGTAGGATCAACACTGGACTGTGAACCACAAGGTTGGCAGTTCAAACCCACCAGCTGCTATTCAGAAACCCTCTACAAGGTCACTATGAGCTGGAAAGGACTCGATGGCACTTAGCAACATCCTTAAGTCATTGCTCACTAAGCCCTTCCCCATCCTGTGTGACCTTTGAATCAAGACAAACTCAGATGTCAGTTCTTCAGGCAGCCTCTCAGAACAGACACACTGAGCAGTCTGATTGCAAAATTTGCACTGTTCATGTTACAGCAAGAGATTGGACCTTGCTTTTGAGAACATAGGCAATAGTCTACCTCCCTGGTGTGGTGTTGTGGGTTAATGTGCCAGACAGCAAAGCCGATTTAACTGCAAGGTCGGCAGTTCAAGCTCACCAGCTGCTCCTCAGAAACCCTATACAGGGTCATTATGGATCAGAATTGACTCGATGGCACTTCATAACAACAACAACTGCAGCTTCTGTGGCAACCATTGCTGAAACACGAGGAAAAAAAAGTTTTCCTATCTTCCAAAAGTCACCTTTTTCTTCTTTGAGTATATATTTAATTGTTACAACCTTCCACTTGTTTTTCAGAGTTTTAACAGAGGCGAGTTTATAGATTTATATTGCTTTTCTTGTTGTTTATGTTGTTGGAAAAGTCTTGGACCTACTCAGGTCATCATCTTCTCAGAAGTCTCTAAATTCATTTTATGGATAATATTTGTTCATTTTTATACCCAAGCACCATCATCTATCTTACAAAAGGGCACTTCAAGTGTTCATTCATTATTGAATGAACAAGACAAAAATATATAGATATTGTTCAATATTTCTTTCACTTCTAAGATGAGACTATAGTATTAACTTTCTTTTTAAGCATGGTATTCAAATGACCTCAGGGGAAAAAATGTGATACTTATTAAATTCTGAAGCCCATATCACTTCTAACATGACCTATATGTGGTGTCAGCACAAGAAAGATATCTTCCACTACTATGTAGTTATCCACAGAGTCCTGGTGTGGCACTGTGAGTAATATTTGTTCATTTTCATACCCAAGCACCATCATTTATCTTACAAAAGGGCACTTCAAGTGTTCATTCATTATTGAACCAGACTGTTCATGTTATAGCAAAGCCGTTTGGACTGCAAGGTCAGCGGTTCAAGCTCACCAGCTGCTCCTCAGAAACCCTATACAGGGTCGCTATGGGTCGGCACTGGCACTGGCTCGATGGCACTTCACAACATGGCCCTGATAGCTAGTGGGAATAGGCATGGACTAATTAAGTAAATTCCAAACAAAACAGTACCCCACCCACAAGGGTCTTGAACCCTGTAAAGGTAAAGAATTACCCTCCCCATTGGCTCTGTGGGTTCCACCCAGTCCAAGTTTGCACAGGGACATGGGCAACTTTCTGCAATTTTACAAGGTCTTCTACTGCCAGATTCTGGTCATCTACTTGTATGCAGCAGTTAGCAAAATTAACCTTCTCACATACCCCTCCTCCCTCCACAGCCAGTAAGTAGTTTAGGGCTAGTCTATTTTGATAGATGGCATTTCGTATCTGGATCTGTTGATGTGCAAGAGGAGTTAGGGCCACCCCAGTTCCATTGGTTTTGTTACCTAGGAAGGTGCCCTCACTTTTAGAAGAGTAGTGTGGTTACTGTTTGGCTCACCTTGGTGGTGTGTCTGTATAGATTACACAGACTTCTCTCTTTCCCACACCCCAAAGTCTAATTAAAATGAGTCCCATGGTGGCAGACATCCTCATGCTGTAGCTTTGTGAGTAGATCAGCCAGCTCCCAGTTTATGGCTGAATCAGGGTGGGTTGTACGTCTCAACTTTACCTTGTAAGGGTTGGTAGGGTCAGTTTCAGCTTCTCATGGAGACAAGGAAGGCTTTCTTCAGTCTGCTGTGGTGAATCCAGGTGGGGACTCCTTCTACCTTGGCTGCTGGGCTTGGGATAATTTCTTGTTCCAGTCCTCAGTAATCTTGGCAGATGCTTCTGGATGCCCTCCCGAAAGGAAATACAAATCAGATACATTTATTACACTCTGAGCTAAATAGGCCCAAATGTTTTTCATCCCATTGAAAGGAATAGTGTCTTTTGAAAGTCCCATTGTGTCCAAGTTGAGTCCAACTAACTTGACAGCTGACGGGGTGACTAGATGGACTTCCAAGGGTCCAGTCCACATTTTTTCTCTAACTGGTTTTCAGGTCCATCTCTCCATGTTATGAGCAGAATATGATCTCCACACTGGAAGGGATCAGGTTACCTGTAGGGAAGGAAGTAGACCTGGGAAGAGCAATTTTTCCCCAGTGAAGCAGTCCAGGGGTTTCAGGAAGAACTAGTCCTCAGGCTTCCCTGAGATCTCAGTTACCATCACTGTCCCCTTTAGTATTTTCAGCGAGGTCCTGCGGGTGGGGGCCATAGGGGTGGCAGAGGTTGATGCCAAATCATGCTGGGCCCCTTACCCCCTGACAACATTAGTCTTCTGCAGACAATAAAACTTGTTCAACCATCTGTTGAGTTTGATGGCTTTTTCTACCAGATCCTTCCTTGAGATTTGGGCATTTGTTTTTTTCAGTGTCCAGGTTTTTGCACAAGCACATAGATCCTTGCTTAAGGCCCTCGTTCCTTTCCGGGGTCCTCCCTGGGTCCCACAGGCTTACAGCTTGGTCTTTTAGAAGGACAGTTATGGCCTGAAATTTCTCGTGCTCTCAGCTGGTAAATACCTCAAAGGTGATGTCCACCAATTGGGATGGATTCATGCCAATTGCCCTGTCAAATTTCTGCTATTTCTTTCTAAAATCCCGGTTGCTCTGAGAGATAAAAATCATGTTAACCATTCAGATATTTGCTGAGTTCTCAGGATCAAGGTCTGTGTACTTACAGTAAGTTTGGTAGATTCATTTAAAGAATTCAGAGGGGTCCTCAGTTGGCTTCTGCTGAATTGCTTGTACCACGTTCAAGTTTTTTTATTTTTTTTGGTTTAGAAATTCCCTTTTTCAGACAGCTGAGAATGCACCTTTTATAGTGCTCCAGTGTAGCATAGTGGCTACAAATTGGGCTCCAAACTGCAAGTTCAGCAATTTGAAACCACCAGCCGCTCCGTGGGAGAAAGACGAGGCCCTCTACTTCCGCAAAGATTTACAGCCTCGGAAACCCTGCACAGGGTCGCCATGAGTCGGAACCGACTCTACGGCACATAAACATCACCACCACCAGTTGTGGCAGGCCCATCTAGACTTTAATTTGTGTCAGCTAGAGGAATTGCCTTGACTGGGGCAAGGGTTCCGTTCAGGTTTGTTTTATTTTTGGATGTGTGGTTATTTCGTCCCATGCCTTATCTCAGACAAGCCTTTTTCATCCCTGGTCAGGAGAATTGTTAACAGAGCCTGAATAGCTGCCCAATTAGGATGATGGGTAGCAAAAATAGTGGTTATTAAATTTGTTATTTTGGTTAGGTCATCCTAGTGTGGCATTGTGAGTCAATGTGCTGGACCACCAAGTCTGTCTGAACCACAAGGTCAGTGGTTCAAGTCCACCAGCTGCTCCTTGGAAAACTTACACAGGGTCACCATGAGTCAGAACCAACTTGGCAACACTGAACAACAACATGTCAATAACAAGGATTTGAATTTTTCCTATTTAACAAGGCCAAGATAGAGAAAGAAGCATGTGCCCAGTAATATCCTGCAGCTTGCCCTTCCATATTCAATTCCGTGGGCATCTGCAGAAGGGGTATTGCCTTGCCTCTGTTCCTGGTAGCCCTCTACTTAAGAGAAATCAGTTCCAAATTGCTTTCCTCCTTGACTGAATATGGCCGAGCAGGTTCACTAGATTAGGTTATAATTTTCTCTATTGGCAGTAGCTGGGGTTTCAAAGGTTGTAATAAGACAAGGTTACAATCAAAAGCTATATTTCACAAAAAGTAACCATTTATATATCTTTGTATAATTTATGTACAGGCCTGCTTAGAACTGTTTTTACCTAATAATCTCTGTATTCATTTTTCCTCTACCTGGCTTTCATATTAGCAGCATAAGTGCATTATAGTACATATACACAATATAACTTACATATTCTTGGAATTCCAGGTTGTTTTCAGTTTCTTAAACATTAATACAGGACAAAAACATAGTAATTTTACAAATAAACAGACAATCTGACACAGTGGTTTAACAATTCAAGCTGTAAGATGGTATAATAATTTTAAGGATCCATTTAGAGGTTATTTTCCCATCATCTAGATCGTACATTGGCCAAACTGTATTACAGTAAAACACCATTTCCTTTGATGTCATAGGAGGGTACCCATATAGAAACCAGTTAGAACTATACTTTACAGCACTTTTCTTTCAGATTGAGGCCTATATTTTATTTTAGATACAGAGGTTAACCTTAACAGAAAGATAAGGGGCATTTTTAGTGCACACTCAGAATAAATTAAAAGGGGATCTCAAAGTGAAGGTGGAGGTGAGTGCAGGAGACACTGGGCTGAAGACCCCCAAGAAAAGATTCAACAGACAGATCTAGACTTTGTTGCTTCTCTCGTGAGAATTTTCTAATGTCTCTTCACTTTGGAGAGTTTTGAACCAGGAGTCTACTTCGTGCCAGCAGTGAGGACTCTCTCGTTAAGCCATAGGAGAGTCACTAAACAGACGGGGCATTTTTAGGAAATTACTCCCTGTCTACCATGCCCTGATGCATGTACTCACAATAAAGCAAAAGGAGATCTCAAAGAGAAGGTGGAGGTGAGTGCAGGAAACACATGGCTGAAGGCTCCCAAGAAAAGATTCAACAACAGACAGACTCAGACTTTCCCGCTTCTCTCGCAAGAATTTTCAAGCATCTCTTAGCTTTGGAGAGTTTTGAACCTGGAGTCATCTCCGCACCAGCAGAGAGGGCTGTCTCCTTAAGCCATATGAGATTCCCTACTAGTCCAGTATCTGGGTGGGCATGCATAGGTATCTTTTCAAGTGCAAATGTCTCAACTCAGGTTCTGGCTCAAGATACTACCTCAAAGTTCTAATGAATCTAATCAAGTACAGGCCAAAGGCCAGTTTACAAAGTTTCCATAATCATAATTCCTATTCCCCTTCTTTTTTTTAAAATCCATCAACATATATCCCAAGGCTGCTGGTTCACCATAAGAATTACCACTCAGATTCCATGGCCTGAGCCGTGGAACCCTACAGCCCGGGCACAACAAACCGCGCTTTGGTTATGTGCACACAGCCGCACTTTGGTTATGTGCACACTCGCATTCAACTAGTCACACAGAGTTTATGGCAGTTCCACCCCCGCCCCCCCTTTTGGGGAGTCCCTGACTGAGGCCCGTGGGTGAGGCCTTGGAAGGGGATCAGCCTTCCACTTCTGTCCATAGGGACAGGTCTGACTGGGTTTAACCGGTGCCCCGGGGCATACCTATTCCAGAAGTCTTGGCTGGTTTCTCTGGTTCTACCTCTTCTTTTGAGTCTGGTCAGGAGAGATGGGTGCGGCCACTGGCTGCTCCCACTCCGAGGAGGAGGGGCTGTCAAATGTGGCGGTGGCGCACTGTTTCATCCAAGGAGGGGAGCTCGCCATTAGTCACTTCCGGACTCCAATCCTGTGGCTCATGGGGCCAGTGCAGTCGGTTTCCTGGTCAGGGAACCAAATGTTATGGCAGTTTTAGATTCATGGTCGGTTGAAGAAACCGAGGCCACTTGGAGAGGTGAAGTCGAGTTTCAGATTTTATTAAGCCAGCTGATTCTGAGCCCCGAATGGAGGGAAACACGGGCCTACATGGGGTCAGAGTCCAGGGAGGAGCCAGGCTGCACACCGGTTTGAGGGTTGGGGGAAAACCAGGGGGGATTGGTCCCATTTGGTGACCTGATTAGCATTTTAGCTTGCCTCCTGGGCAGGAGAGGGCAGTGAATGATTTTTACCTTTTCCTGTTCACCAAGTTCACTTAGAGCTACTAACTACTGTGTGATCCAGTGGCCATTGCTAAAATGGCCTTAGTACACTTGAAGAAAGTACTGGGTTGCTAACGGCAAAGTCAGCAGTTCAAACCTGTCAGTTGCTTCTTAGAATTCCTATGCCACAGACACAGGTGGCTGTGACTCAGAACCAACTCAATCAAGTACATTTAACAACAACAGAAAGAAGGTAACTTTGTAAACTGGATAAAATACAGATCAATCTCAGTTTGAGCATGTTCACTAAGATCTTTTATGATTCAATCAATTAGAGCAAGAACTCAAATTACATAAATGGTTGCCTCTTTGTTGAATTCAATCAAAACTTCACTGAAACTACAAAAAAAATGAACTTAAAATGCCCCTAAGGGATCAATTATCACCTTGAAATTTTCATCTAAAAGCTTTCTTAATGGATGCCTGACTAATACATGCTTAAATTCTAATGAGGGCTGATAATAGAATCCTAATAAAATTGTTTGGGTTTGGTTTTTGTAAAAGCAGTACGGATAGTCTACACAGAGCAGTAGATAATCAAAGATTTAGAAATAATTTAATTTAAAATAAATAAACGCAGTTATTCATGGGAAAAATTCAACCGCAAAAACACATTTGATATTGTTCCTCTATCTAACATATTCTGATAAATATCTGAACCACAGTATGTTATATGACTTTATAGATACAGATTTTAATCTATGTCACTTTCAATAGTGATATATTTAAGTATTTGTAATCTTTACACTTTTAAATTGATGAGTAGCATATTTACATGAAACTACACAAATAATTTGTATATTCTGATGAATTTTACATTGTGAAGGCATCCATATAGCCACCACCCAGAATAATATGTCCTTTACCAGTTATACATAGGTACAAACCTCCTCTCCACCATTCTGTTCTTATCACTATTCACATAATCCCCAAAGTTAGAATGATTTTAACTTCTATTACCATGTATTATTTTTGTCTGTTTGGATCTTGAAATAGGTGTTGTAGGATCAGCATTGGACTGCAAACCACAGGATTGGTGGTTCAAACCCACCAGCTGTTCCTCAAAAACCCTATACAGGGTCGCTGTAAGTTTGAACCAACTCAAAGGCATTTAACAATAACACCATATATATAGCTTTGTGTCTATTTTGATCAACATCTTATTTGACCTGTCCTAGTGTGGCGCTACAGGATAAGCACATGACCTCAAGGTCATTTTGAACTGTAAGGTTAACACTTCAAACTCACAAGCTTCTCCTTAGAAACTCTATCCAGGGACACTATGAGTCTGAACCGACTTGATGATACTTAACAACAACAAATGTTATACTTGGCAGTAGTTTGTTACTTTTCCTTGGTATATACTATTCCATCACACTTTTTTTTTTTTTTTTTTTTTTAACATTCTACTGTCTAAATAGCATAGTGGTTACGAATCAGACTTCGAACCTCAGAACCTCAAGGTCAGCAGTTCGAAACTACCAGCTGTCCCACGTGAGAAAGATGAGGCTTTCTGTTCCCGTAAAGATTTGCAGCCTCAGAAACCCTGTGCAGGGTCACTATGAGTCGGAACCAACTCCGGGGTACTTAACAACAACAACAACATCCCACTTTATGACCTCTATTTCCATTTCTCCTCCTTTCCTAATCCTTCTGAACTTTGTCCTTGGGTAAATGCTTCCCTTTTGATTTAAAGTGGTTTATTATGCTAAATTGTACTTGCCTCCCTACTGTTGTGGATCACCGTGTAGATCTTCCTGTTGTTTGGTTGAGTTCTGAATCTGAAGGATTAACTATGGGTCATAGTCTCTGAGGTACCAACCATTCTCTATTACAGCAGTAAGGCAGGTATATTTGTGATTTGGAATTTTGTTCCACATTTTTCTCCCACTTCATCCAGAACCTTCTAATGTTTTCTCTTTTAGAGTGGTGGGCAGTTGTAGCAAGTACCATCTCTTTCTTCTAGTCTCAAGGTCATGGAAGCTGATGTTCACGTGGTCTGCTAATCAATTAAACTAATCATTCCTATATGTCTTCAATTTTCTTCACTCTTCTTTGCTTTGGATGGGGAGAGAACAGTAGTTGCATCTTAAATAGCCACTCATGAACTTTTAAGACCCCAGGCTCTATTCCCCAGAGCCTGGGGTCTTAAAAGTTATCAGTTCCAATTCAGTAGAATGTTTAAAAAAAAGAGAATGTTATCTTTGTGGACTATGTTATGCAAATTGACTTTGGTTCCCTTACTACTATGGCCCTGAGCCCTCAGTCCCTGAGACTCATTCACTGAAGGTGTTTGTTTATATCTAAGAATTTTGACTGTTATCTTTACAGAAGCGGTTTGCCAGGCATTTTTCCACGAAACCACTGGGTGAATTCCAAATGTCAGTGTTTGGGTTACCAGCTAATTGCAAACTGCTTGTGCCATGCAGGCTTCTAATTTTAATGTAGTCCATACTTTCCCACTCAAGTACATGAAGTATTATTTTTCTTGGTACTGTGAATAAAGAGTTAAGATTCGTCTTTCCTTCTTTTTAGCCTCTATTATTGAATTTTTTAGTTCTTTGTTTTAGTTCTTAGTGCCTTACTAATTTAGTCTTCATTCTGAATTTACTTTTATTTTATTTCTACTTTTTTCCCTCAGTTATATTACCTCATTTCTGAGTTTTCTAATAATTTTTGAGGAATAAGGTACATCTGACCCAAGTCATGGTATGTACATCTGCCTCATATGCATGTGAAAGTTGGACCATGAATAAGGAAGACCACAGAAGAATTGATGTATTTAAATTACAGTATTAGAAAAGAATATTAAAAGTACCAAGGACTGCCAGAAGTACAAACAAATCTGTGCTGGAAAAAGTACAGCCTTTTTCCTTAGAAATGTTCCTTAGAAGCCAGTATGGCAAGACTTTGACTCTGACTACTTTGTGATATGACCTGTTGCATATTATCAGGAGGAAGCAGTTCATGGAGAAGGACATCATGCTTGGTAAAGTGAACTGTCAGCTAAAAACAAGAGAAGCCACAACAAGATGGAATGGTACAGTGGCAGCAGCAATGGGCTCAAGCGTAACAACAATTATAAATATGGCAAAGGACCAGGCAGTGTTTTGTTCTGTTGTGCATAAGGTCACTGTGAGTTGGAACTGGTTTAGTGGTACCAACAACAACAACATACCCACCAGTAGGTATATGATATATTCACTTTGTTAGATACACAATGATTTTATTTTTCCCCTGTGCCTTTCCCAACATTCCTTTCTGTGGAGTGCAGTAAACATGAGCTATATTGTATTATACACTGTTGCTTGCAGTATAACTAATAGAATAATGAGATACAGAAATAGGAGAGTCAAAATTCAAGCAATGGCATGTTGAGTTTAAAATGTAAATCCTAACTATAGAGAGGCTAAGCTTTAGTCCTGGAACATGACAATGGCCACTTTCAGAAGATATTAAACAGATCAGCTACAGAACAATACAGGTCAGATTCATTTTTTAAAAAGGCTTTCAGAAAGAAGAGAATATAGATTATAGAAGCGGATACCCTGAGAAAACCAAGAAGGTTTTAAGGAATGGACAATAGAGTTACTATCTAGGACAAAGTTCTATCAAGCATGAACCCAACATTCATGGGCACAAATTGAGTTATCTGTGAGCCCAGGGTAGGCATTAAACAGAATTACAAATCGTAAAGAGAGCCATGTTTGGGGTCCTTTACACTCCTCTTTGACATTTGTGTAATTACTTCTCTATTTCCAGGTATTCCTATATGATAGTCCTTTCCAGTCATGTACAAACTATTCTCATCTTCATTTCTGGTTCCTATTACTTCATCACCTAAAATGTGAAGAGACAACAGAACGCTAGCTAATGTTAAAGCTGTGTGTCAGCTTGGCTAGGGCATGAGTCTCTGGTTTGGTATCTCATCCTCCGTCATGACATGTGATAGGATGCAATCATTTTTGTTGTTGTTGTTAAGTGCCGTCAGATCAGTTCTAATTCATAATGACCCTGTATAGAGTTTCCAAGGTGCAGCTGGTGGATTTGAATTGCCAACCTTGTGGTTCAAACTGACCTTTTGGTCCAGTGTTTTAGCCCACAGTACCACACCAGGACTCCTGCTTTGGTATTCTCTGGTTTGGGATTTCATTCCCCATGATAGAAACCATTTTATTCTAAATTCTGAAGTACTTAAGACACTCATTCCTAGTTTGCATGTTTGTAAGGACTATGGAATCTTTTTCCATTTAAGAAAGTAAACTTATTGACTTTATGGACACGCTCACCATTAACTTCATGCATGTGATTTAGGGGAAAAAAGAAAAAAAAAGACCTCCTTTCACAGCCTTACCTTCCAGTTATTTCAAAATGTTCAGTAACTACTTATTGAGCTCCGATATGTGCCAAAACACTTGTTATAATCATTCAGGTTTCACACATGAAACAGCTAGGCAATTGAGGATTAATATGAAGAAAAGTTAATAAATAAGATAAGTTACAAATGTGTGGCCATGGTAGGTAACAAAGACAAAAGATAGCATGATATCCTAGGTCTAGCAGTCTTTGGGGGAACTATTATACCACTCTAGACCCAGCAAAGCATTACCAAGAACTATTGATTTTGTTAGGTACCATCAAGTCAGCTCACTTTTCCTGATTTTAAATCATTCAATATTCCATTGTTCTGTTCAAACGACTGCCTTTTGATTGTTCCTCATGAGCACAGTTTTGTGTTCCAGAATATTCATTCTCTGCAATATTGTCCTTAGCTTGTCAGGAGCTGCACAGTTAAATGATTTTGCTTAGGCAAGCATCTATCTGTTATTCTCTGCATTTTTTAGTTAAAAAGAAAAAAAGTTATGACTAACCAGCTATAAGTAACCAATCAGTTGAAAGAGTTCCCTCAGGGGTATAGCCTGCATCAAATATATATATGGACTTTCTGGGAAAACTCATTAGCTTCTTGCTCTCTCTGGATCCTGTGTCTGAATCTCACCATCAGACCTCTGATTCTTGGGTCTTGAGTCAGTGGCCTGTCATATTGCCTGCCAATCTTCCAGTAAGTAAAGTTGTATCATCTGCAATACTCCAATCCTAACACCCTGATCCTCTTCATATAATCCTGGTTCTCAGATTATTTGCCATTGTTTCTCCTCATTTTGAGTTGTGCCCCATCTGCAAATGAAGCTTAACTCCATTTGTGTCATCTAAAAACAACCACAACATACACAGTGTCACTCTGAGTTGATGGCACTTAACAACAGGAACAGCAACAACATCAATAATTACATTGAATGTCAATGGATTAAATGTACCAGTTAAGAGACAAAGGGTAGCAGAATGGATAATAAAGCAGGATCCTTCAATAAGATGTCTATAACAGACACACCTTACAAAGACAAAAATAAAGTTCAAAGAATAGAAAAATATCAAGCTAACAGCATTCAAAAAGGAGTAACAGTGGCATATAAGATAGGGTTTAAAGCAAAATCAGCAGGAGGACAAAGAAGGAACTTATATTATGATTAAAGGCTCAATTGAACAAGAAGACATTGTTGTTGTTACTGTTGTTAAGTTCCATAGAGTCTGTTCCTACTCACAGCAATCCTGGATCAGGTTTCTGAGGAGTGACTGGTGGGTTTGAACTACCAACCTTGCAGTTCAAACTGAAATTGTGGTCCAGTACTTATCCTTCAGAGGCACACAAGCACCCCCAAGAACACATAACTATAATAAATATATGTGCTCCCCAATAAAATAGCTTCAGCATCAATTAAATTCCAAACACAAATGGTGTCCGAAGTTAAAATGAGAGCATTGATTGGAAAGGATTGGAATACTGAAACTTGGGATGAACACATATATGCAGATAATCAGAAATCTTAGGACATTGAACCCTGAAATTCTGTTAAACCAATCCTGCCAATAAGGTTTGAGTCTACTTAGATGCAAAAGGGAAAAAATTCCTTATGATCTACATCTGAAACATCTGTCATTGAAAACTCTATGGAGCACAATTCTACTATAATATACAGGGGGCTGCCATTAGTTGAAGTTAATTTACCTTCATTTAATGAGATTAACCCAGCTGTACTTGATGAGTCATTGCCTGAGATATTGCCTAGGATGGCACTTGGACATTAATGGGGATATAGAGACCCTGTATAGGGTTTCAGAGGAGCAACTGGTGGGTTAAAACTGGCATCCTTATGGTTAGCTGATCCACAGCACCATACCAGAAGTCCTGGGACATCACCTTATTACATGACATTGAAACACAAAATAAGATATTCACTGATTATGCTTCTTTAGAGAACCCAGGTTAAGACAAGCTAATAATATTTTTCCTGGGGATAATTACTAAGGGTGTTTACATTTTAGGAAATTAATGCTCAGAAAATCTCCATAGTCTTCTTGTTTTGTTTTGTTTTGTTTTTGTTGTTGTTATTATATATTGTTGAATCAGTTTCAACTCATATCTACCCTGTATAGGACTGCCAAGGAATAGCTGGTAGGTTTGAACTGACTTTTCAGTTAGCAGTATAGTGCTTACCCTACAGACTCCTCTTGTTATTGTTGTTGTTGTTGTTGTTGTTGTTGTTAAGTGCAGTCAAGTAGGTTCCAACTCATAGCAAACCCTGTATAGGGTTTCTGAGGAGTGGCTGGTGAGGTTGAACCTCTGACTTTGCAGTTCAAACAACATTGCAGTCCAGCACATTAACCCACAGTGCTCCACCAAGACTCTGGGACTTCTCTTATTGGTGATCAATTCTAGACTAGCCTTTCTAAACACCACCTCTGAATCTTAGATGTAAAGATGTAAACAGTTTTACCAAACACTTTCCAAAGGTCATTGACCTGGTCAAAGATGTTCCAGGGGTGTTCTGTGTGAGGCAAGGCTGCTAACTTTTAAAAGTTCTTTCTAGCCCAAGGAGCTGAGAGGACAATAGAAATCTGGAATTAGAATCTTACTTACAAATTTCCACTTCAAATGTCTGAACTGAGCATCTGGTTAGTTGATTCTTACTGGACATACTGAATGAAAACAGGAGCCAGGATACCTCTTACGAGAAAAAAGTTGGAATGGGCAATAAATTCTGGTTGTCCAGCCTTCTGAGTAAGATAAATTCTGTCTCCTATGCAGACTCATCCAATGTGCAATTTATTACACCCAGTGAGATGTATTGTACCACAGAAAAACAGAGCATATCTATCCTTACAATGGAAGCCAAAGGAGTAAGAATTAGGGGCTTTGGCAGCAATGACCCTCATTTTTCCTGTTCAAAATCAACAGAAGGCCATATATTCATATCACAGAAGTAGAAATAAAGGCACAGGGGCAGAGAATGGACTCATATGGAAAACAGAAAGAACTATCACAAGGGACATCACTCTAAAAGGATAATATGACTTCATCAAGGAATGAAGAGTGACAAAAAAGAGAAATCTTATTCATGGAGCAGTGACAGCTTCTTAACCAAGATAGATCAGACCCTGAGTCCACATCATATTGATCTCTAGCTTTATGCCAACTTCTGAGACTGTAAGCATTGGTTGTGATCTAGAAGACCTTTGGCAGCTAAAATGCTGGAAAATGGCTGATACTGGGGTCAGGAGACTTGAGACTGGCATGTTTTCACTATCAGCATTTAGCATTGGATATGAAATGAAACTACAAGTCATTTCACCTCCCTGTTTTAAAAAGTATAGGGATGAACAAATGAATTATTCAGAGTATAATCAGTAGTGAAATTCCAATACTAAACTAACTATGACCTTCAAGCTCATAACAAATTTATTAATTTAGTTATGTACTTTTTCATCCCATGCATTTATCTAATATCAAAGATGCATTCCATCTAAGTGGGAATAAAGACGTTCATCTTCAAACATCTTTGAGATCTTATGTAAGATTCTAAATCTATTATTATCTCTGCTACATCTAGTACCCCTGGATGGATGGAGTAAATGGTAATCACCCTCTCTGATAATCAGACGGTTGTTTGGTGGTATGAGTATACCCTTGACCCCCTCTAAAGCACCACCTGGTGATCTACTTCCAAAAAAATCAGCCATTGAAAACCCTATCAAGAAAAATTCTTCTCTGACACAGGCAGGTGCACCATGAGTTGGGACTGATAGGTTACAAGTTGATCTGTTAACTGCAATGTAAGCAGTTCAAACCTACCAATCACTCTACAGAGAAAAATACAGCTTTCTGTTCCTGTAGAGATTTATCGCCTAGAAAACTCTATACAAAGTCACTATAAACCAGAACCAACTCAACAGCACACAGTTGCCACCATCAAATGGAAATTAGTTTAGTTTACTGAATTTCTGTTACAATTAGCCCTTAGCTACCCAAATCAGCTATTATTTGCCCAAGGGGAAAAAATTAAGCAAACAAACCTTCTTCCATCAAGTAGAACTGCTCTGTAAGGTTTCCAAGACTTCAGATCATTACAGAAATAGACTACCTCATCTTTTTCTTGCAGAGTGGCTGGTGGTTTTGAACCACCAGTCTTGTAACTAGTAGTCCAACACTGAACCCATTATGCCACCAAGGCACCTTAAGAAAAAGCTAGAAACAAATTCAGTATCTGAATTAATTGTTTTTATATCAAATTCATCTCTATTCTCAACAACAACCCTGCCAGGTCTAAAATATAGACATGGGATGCTCAGAAGTTTCTTTTTTTTTTTTTTCCTTTCAAGGCTGCTTCTTCATTATTCTTGCCAAGCACTACAGTTAAGAAAACATCATCCAATTTTTCTGTTTTGACAATGATGAAGTAACAAGCAGGAGATTTAATCTCCTGCCATAAACAAATGGAAAACCAGAAAAAAATATTGAAACAATTGTTTCAAGACACTGGACAACAGTAACTACACTATCATAATCCCTGAGAGAAGAGAAGAAACATGAGATGTGTCCTGTAATGGTTCTTGTATTCTGTCTAAAAGCAATTTCAAGATTCAGTGAAGGAAGAAACAGTTAAAAAGAGCTTCGTGGTCTGAGTTGAGAAGATAGATCACAATGTGAAAAGGTTGAGTCAGCAAGAATTACAAAATAAAGAGCTCCAGAAATCTGCATAAATATGAAAACGTGTTGATTACTACAATGCATATGGATAAAAATGAATCTACACAAAGCTAACTGAGAATGGCCATGGTGTCATAACCTGAAAATTCTCAAAGTTCCTATAGAGTGGGGGTGCATTCAATTCTGGCCAGCCAAAGTGAAGAATTTTCAGTGGACAATCAAGGTATTCAGTGAAAGTCCAAAGCAGTCCTATCTTAGCAGTAGAGCTAAACTTAGACCTGACCTGTTGTTGTTGTTGTTAAGTACCGTGGAGTTGGTTCTGACTCACGGTGACCCTGTTGTGGTTTCCAAGGTTGTAAATCTTTATGGGATCAGGAAGCCTCATCTTTCTCCCAGGAATGGCTGGTAGTTTCGAACTGTTGACCTTAAGGTTAGCAGCCTGATTAGTACTACTATGCTACCAGACCTCCTTAGGCCTGACCTAGTTAATCTTAAATACAGGCTTGGAAGAGCTCAAAGCTATACACAAGTGATTTGAATGTTTATAAAACAACACCTACTAGTCTTCAAAGCAAGAGTGGGGAACATTTGTCCCACGTGCCATACAAGGCCCATGAAATCATTTGGTTTGGCCCTATCAAAGTAACTACAATTTCAGCCATTACGTTGTTGTTGTTGTTAAGTGATGTTGAGTCAGTTCTGACCATAGCAACCCTGTATAGGGTTTCCAAGGAGTGACTAGTGAGCTTGAACTGCTGCCTTGAAGTCCAGCACATTAACCCACAATACCACACCAGGACTCATTAGGGGTGAGTTAACTAAATATTAAACCAAATATAGCAAGCTAATCTTTAAGTTGATAATTTTGTATGGCCAACAAAAGATATTATAAATTTTGGCAAGAAAAGACTCCCCATCCCTGCTTTAAAGGAAGACAATAAAATCCAGGCAATTATAATTTTAGCAATTACAATTTTAACATTTACAATGGCTAGTATCCAATCAAAAATTCCTAAACATGTAATAAAGCAGAAAAATATGACCCCCACAAAACAAGAAGAAAAAGAAAATGTAGACTAATATTTTGTGTTAACTATTAATGCAAATATTCTCAACAAAAGAGCCATAAACCAAATCATCACCATGTAAGATATAAGTCACCATGATCAAGTGGGATTTATCCCAGAGATAATAAACAACTCTTTGATATCTGAAAATTACTCAATGAATGGAATAAAGGATAAAACCACACAATAGTCTCAATATACACAGATGAAAGACTTTTTAAAAAATCCAGTATCATGATGAAAATAAAAACACTGAACAAACTTGAAATAGAAGAGAAACTTCACAGTATGATAATGGGTTTCTACAGAAAAATCCACAGCTAATATATTAAATAGTAAATATTCCACATGATATCAGGTGCATCATACAGGTAGGAAACAAAAAATCATTAAGGAGACAAGAAAGAAGGAAAAGGTCAAAATGGATGTCAGAAGAGACACTGAAACTTGCTCTCCAGTGTAGAGATGCTAAAGCAAATGGAAGAAATGAGGAAGTACAAGAGCTGAACAGAAAATTTCAAAGATC
>NW_006408676.1:7040509-7042660 GCF_000296735.1 Chrysochloris asiatica | reverse complement strand
GCTAAGTGTCAGTACCAATTGGATGGCACCTAACAATAGCAACATCAGGTGCAAGATAAGAATGTCTATTCTTTCCACTTTTTTTTTTTTCAAATATTGTACTAGAAATTCTAGACAGGCCAATTAGGGATTAGGGAAGAAAAAGAAATTAAAAGCACCAAGATTGGAAATGGAGAAATAAAACTACTTGTATTTGAAGCTGACATGATTTTGTACATATAGATTTCAAGGAATTCACTAAGAAAGCTATTAGAAGTAATAAAATATTTCAACAGCATATAATATCAATATATAAAAATCAGTTGTATTTTTATACACAAGGAATGAATGATCTGAAAATTAAAATTATAAATCAATTCCATTAGCAATAACCTCCAAAAGAATAAAATACTTAGAAATAAATTTAACAAAAGAAGAGCAAAACTTATTCTTTGAAAAATTATGAGCTGTTGAAGGAATTTAAGAAGGGCCTAAGTAAACGGAAAGCCAAGTCATGCTCATGAATCAGAGAGCTTAACATTGTGAAGATGTCAATACTCTCCAATTTGACCTATAGATTCAGTGCTTGCTATCCATATCAAAACTGCAACTTGTTTCTTTGTAAAAGTAAGAAGCTGTTCCTAAAATTCGTACAGTAATTCAAGGAACCCAGAATACTTATAACAATTTTTGCATGGGGGGTGGGGTGGAGGGAATGGTGGGAGAGAGCAAAGTTTGAGGACTCACACTCTCCAAACCAAAAATTACTAGAAAGCTAGATAATTAAGACTATGTGGTCATGACATGATGATAGACATGTAGATCAATTGAGTAGAACTGATAGCCTATAAAGAAAACCCTCCATTTATAGTCAATTGACTTTTGACAATAGTGCCAATATAGCACATCAAATTATCCACTAAAAACTGGAAACTTATTAAACATAAAGTATGTCTAAATAGGAGTCCTGGTGTGGCACTGTGGATTAATGCATGGAACTGCAATGTTGGTTTGAACCACAAGGTCAGCAGTTCAAGCTCACCAGCTTGCTCCTTGGAAACCTTATACAGAGTCGCTATGGGTTGGAACCAACTCAATGGCACCTAAGAACAACAATAACAAATGTCTAGACAAGAGAACTGGTGGTGTAGTAGGCTACATATTGGCTGTTAAGCACAGACTCAGTAGTTCAAATCCACCAACTGTTTCACAGGAAGATATACAACTAGAAGGTACGCAATAACAACAATATGTCTAAATAAAACTGATTTTTTGTTTTGTTTAGTCTGTAAAAGTAATGGTAAAGGGGGAAAGTATGGCCATGTACTGACACAGAACAAAACAAAGTGACTCTTTATTCACAAAGATTTGAGTACGGGAAGATCATTGCCATCAAGTCCATTTTGACTTATAGTGGCTGTGTAGGATGGAGTAGAAATTCTTGACAGGACTTCCAGCCTGTGAGGATACTGATTGCCACATCTTTTCCCCATTAATAGCCTGGTGGTTTCCAACTTATGACCTTTCAATAAGCAGCCCAGAGCTTAGTCACTGTGCCACCAGGCTCTTTTAAGAAAGAGAAAGTGGGTTTAAATAGTCATGGAAGGCATTCCATTTAGATTTAACAAAAGACATAACCAACCTCCTTCTGAAACTGAAATAGGAAGTGTACAACTTTCTTTATCAACATAGTTTAATGTAACAGACTTCCTTCTAGTATAACTTGCTATAAAGAAGGTATTGCTTCATCTATAGCACCAGTGTTAATAAATGGATCATAATATCTTATATCTTAGAGTGTATGTTGAAAGTACTAGGCTTAGTGTCCAGGAAGAAAAATCATTTGGTGATACATTCATGGCTACCACAAGACTGGTCTTAGAATAAAATGTGCTTACTTCCCTGATGAGGATGTCAGATGATTGACCACCAGTTGTAGATACTAAATTCTGCTTTATGTTAAATCATAATTTTATTTTCAAGTGTTAAATAAATTATTGGAAAACAATATGGATTCCAAAGGTACAAAATGTTTTTTGTTTTTTTTTTAAATGTTTTATTGTGAATTATATGATAGTTTACATGAGAGAACTTTAGTTTTACATTCATTCCATCGTACATCATCTCATTGCCATGGTTCCAATCCCCTCCATGCATCACCAACCAATCAAA
>NW_006408676.1:7000644-7031629 GCF_000296735.1 Chrysochloris asiatica | reverse complement strand
GGAAGTCCCAAAATGTTTTTAAAGAATTATTTTGATCAATTCTCAAGAAAACATTATAGTCAAGGTACATTTTTTAGTTCCACATCTGATTTTAAAGCTCTGGGTCCTTTGTTCTCCATTCTACTTTCCTAGAATCAAGGGTATCAAATTATCATTATAGATTCTAAAATCTAAGCTGTGTATTTTTTGTTGTGGTTAAGTGTCATCAAATTGGTTCCAACCCATTGTAATCCCTTATAGGGTTTCCAAGGAAGGTTTGGACCACTGACCTTGCAGTTAGCAATTCAGTGCTTATCCTACCATGCCACACCAGGACTTTGTTGTTATTAAGTGCCATCTAGTCAGTTCTGACTCATAGCAATCCTGTAGGGTTTTTGAGAAGCAACTGGTGAGTTTGAACCACTGACCTTGCAAGTCAAACCAACCTTGTGGTTTAATACTTATCCTACAGTACCAAACCAGGGCTAGCAGGGCAATTATGTGTTAAGACATCTAAGTATTACAGTTTCCTTTTTGAAGAAAATGGAACAACCTATTCTCACTTCTCCAAAAATATGCTTTATCTTTCACATAAATACCACTATCTCATTTATTTCATCTGGGGAAGGCTTTCTCTACCACTCATAACACCTGGAAGAGCACTACTACTCTTTGCAGAGGCTGGATAAAAAAAAAAAAAAAATCCTTTTACTGTTTGAAAGAAATATAAATTGAAGAGAGGAGGACACATTTAAAAGGATTAAAGAAAAGTAGAATGTGCTTCCTCACTTCAGGGAAACATTTTAAAGCTTCCAGTTTCTAGTTCTCAATTAACATACCCTCTATTCAATTCCCAAGCCAGGTTTTTCTCTGACCAGGTCAAGTAGAATTATTAGAAGTGCCAAAAGGAGTTGTCTAAAATAGTCTTATGGCAGGGCAATAGCTTATTCCTGATCAAACAAACCAGCTCTAGTGGGTCAGAAGGTACTGGGATCAGCCACACCATTTTCAAAGGAAGATGGGTTTAAGGAGCTCAACAATTTCAGACAAAGATTACATTGAGCAGGTACCCTGCCCCAGAGAATCAAAGAGATAGTCACTGAGGCCACATGTTCTCTGGGTCTGTACTGCTGCAAAGCTGAAGAATCGACATCTGAATCAGAGAAAGTTCCTTGAGAAGCATCTTAAACTTTTACAAATGTCTTTCTTTTCCTTCCTACACCTTACTGTATGAGAACACATGGTTGTGTCCATAAATAGAGTGTGCACACACGTATATAGACACATAACACACATACTGAGAACATGGAGTGTGGCACTAACAAGCCTGAAACAAGCACTGAGCAGGTTATATGATCTCACTGTACTTCTTTTTTAAAAATCTATATAATATAGAAGGATTAAAGGAGATAAAAGGAGCTCTGGTAGTGTAGTGGTTATGAGTTGGGCTGCTAACCTCAAGGTCAGTAGTTCTGTACTACCAATGGTTCCACAGGAGAAAGACGAGGCTTCCTGCTCCCATAAAGATTTACAGCCTTGAAACCCTATACAGGGTTGCTACGACTCAGAACAAACTCCATGGCACATCACCATCACTACCACCACCACCACCAAAGAAGATAAAGTGCATACAGCACATAGACTAGAACCTGGCAGGTGTTAGGTGTCACTTCCCTGGGTGGTACTAATGGTTAATAAACTCAACTGCTAACTGAAAGGGTAGAGGTTCAAATTTACCCCGAGGCACATCAGAAGAAAGACCTGACCTTCTAAAAACTCAGCTACTGTAAATCCTACACTGGTCAGAAGGAGACTGGTGGGACCCTCAAGACAATTATTCTTAGTTGCTCTTTAGGCCTGAACTTGAACTCACTCTCATGCCTCAATTTTCAGCCAAATACTAGACTGGTCTGTTAGGAGAACAATAATAGAAGGTAGGAGTCCTGATATGTGCTGGACTGCAAGGTCGGTTTGAGCTACAAGGTCAGCAGTTCAAACCCATCAGTTGCTCCTCAGAAACAATATACAGGGTCACTATGATCGGAACTGATTCAAAAGCACTTAACAACAGTAGGAAAGTACATACACCTTAGAATAATCAGTCATTTGAGATCAAAAGAGCAGCATTTACCCAAGAACAAAGTTTTAAAAAGAAGGAAGAATGGAATTAAGAAGCACAGGAAGAAATTGGAATAAGTGATGTTACATTATTGGGATTACAATGATATGAAACACAATGTGTATGAGGTGTTGAATGTAAAACTGATTTGCTCTATAAACCTTCACCCAATTCACAATAAACAGTTAAAAAATAAAATAATAAAAAAAAAAAATGTATGGAGTCAACACACATGGGGTCAACTAGAAGTCAAAGTTGATTGAGCAATTGGCATCATTATTAGGTTCACATAGGCACACGTGGCTTCCGCATAGACAAATGTGTGACACACACATATATATACATGTGGTCACAGACTTTGATAAGCATATACATATTTGTAGTCACACCTGAATACGCTTAAATGCACACATTGAAATTCAAAAATAGGCACACAGGCTCACAAGGACCAAAGCCTGGATAGTTCTGCTGTCAGTAGAAAATTTAACCTCACAGGCTTATCTGTCCCTTCTGTTTTTCATTCTCCAGCTATTCTGGCACCTGGGTCCCAGCTACCTCTAGGCATCTGCCTGACAGGAGTCTGCCCATTTCTACACCCAACAGATTTTTACCCTGTGTCACATCTAGCCCTTCCCCAGCCACATCACAGGGGAAAAGGTCACACATAGAGCGTTAACTGGTTTTAGGGGAACCTGGACTAGAAAATATCCACCATCATCAGGGAGAAATTCCTTTGTGCAGGAGTGTCAAAACCAAACTCGGCCTGACCTAAAGCCACTGCCACCAGCCACCATGAGCTGTCTTCTTCCCCTATCCCCTAACAGCTCCCTGTGTTCTCATTTTCTCATACTTCCAGGGCCTCATTATTTCCTTTTCCACTCACTGTGATATACTTGATCACTTTATATGGTTTTTCTAGCCATGGCTTTATACACCCATGAAAGGATTAGCTGGGCCACAATCTTGCAAGGGAGTGTTGAATTTACTATACAAATAAACAAGAAAACAAACACATTGCCATTGAGTCAATTCCAACTCACCGTGATGCTGTAAGACACAGGGTAGACCAGCCTCATAGCGCTTCAAAGTCCATAAATCTTTACAGAACCAGACTGTCTCGTCTTTCTCCCATAAAATGACTGGTGGGTTTAAACAAATAACCTTCTGGTTAGCTGTCTGGCGGTGGTGGTGTTTTTTTTGCCGTTGAGTCAGTTCTGACCCATAATAACCTTGTATAGAGTTTCTGAGACTGTAAATCCTTATGGGAGCAGAAAACCTCATCTTTCTCCCATGGAGCAGCTGCTGGATTTGAACTGCTGACCTGGAGGTTAGCAGCCCAATGCATAACCTACTAGACTACCAGAGCACCTTTGGTTAGTTGTCTGTTGTTGTTGTTGTTAAGTGCCATCAAATCGATTCTGACCCATAGCAACCCTGTATAGGGTTTCTGAGGAGCAGCTGGTGAGATTCAACCGCTGACCTTGCAGTTCAAACAGCTTTGCAGTCTGGCGCATTAACCAACAGCACCACACCAGTTTAGCTGTCTTGTTGTTGTTGTTAGGTGCCATCAAGTTGGTACCGACCCATAGAGACCTTATGCACAGCAGAATGAAGCACTGCCCGATCCTGGGCTAACCTCACTATTGTTGCCACACTTGAGTCCTTCGATGCTGCCACTTGGCCAATCCATCTCACTGGGGGTCTTCCACTTTTTCTCTGACCCTCCACTTTACCAAACATGACAGCCTTCTCCAGCGACTGCTCCCTCCTGACAATATGTCCAATCAAGATGGCGGATCGGGTAGACGTGCAGTGAAGAGCTAGGTCGATAATAACACGGAATACGGGGCCAAGCAGACTCAGGGATGGTGCTGGAACTCTGAAACACATATAAAGGAATATTTGGAGGATTGGAGGGCTTTCAGCTAGGGGAATTTGTAGGAGAATCAAGAAATCCATTGTTTTTTAATTCAAGACGCTCAGCTATTCCTGGAGCCGCCATCTTGGGAGAGAACATCTTAATTGTATCAGGATTGATATCAAAATTTAAAGTGACAGTTTCGACATAAAACCAAATGGCCATCACTCATCTGTCTGTCGTGCTGTGGTGTCTTGAGTTTCTGTGATTCTGAGGGCTTTGCCACCAGTATTTTAAATACCAGCAGGGTCACCCATGGTGGACAGGTTTCAGATGAGCTTCCAGACAAAGACAGACTAGGAAGAAAGAATGACAAACTACTTCTGAATTGTTAGTCACTGAAAACCTTATGAATAGCAGAGAAAGTATGTCTAGCACTTGTCAAATACTGAGTCACCAGGATTTTTACTATGCAAATAGTGGCTTGAAAATTCGTCCGATAGAATTGTTCCTTCCACTTCCTTTGTGATCTGCTAGGCTTATATAAGGGACAATTCCACAAAGTTTCAACTGGGCCTCACAACCACCAAGAAAACACTGGAGCAGAGTGTGTCCTTTGGACCTGGTATACCTGCACTGAGACCCTTCTAGATCCAGAAAGAGAGCTATTACACTAAACATGGAGAAGTGATGGGCTGGTTGACCTGCAGAGAGAGAGATCACCACAATGGGCTTACCATTAAAAGAGAGAAATCTGTACTCCTCTAAGCAGGAGGCTTGTTTCTGCTCCCACAAAGATGTACCCCCTTAGAGACAGGGTCTCTATGAGTTGAAAACAACTTGACTGCACTTAACAACAACAAAGAGCTCATGCCGGGCAGAGACCTGAGTGTGTCCTGGGCAGTAGGGGCCCTGGTAGTGTGGCCTGGGTAATAAGGCAGGAGACTGCAGCAGAGACCCAGAAGGGCCCAGTGACAGAAGTTTAGGAGATCCTGTGCAGATGGCCCAGTAGCAGAAAAAGACAGCTTCAGTGGGCTTACTGATACACAAAGAGATAGCTGAGTGAGGAGATTTGCCTGGTGTGGTATTGTAGGATCACCACTGGACTGGGAACCACAAGGTGAGTGGTTCAAACCCACCAGCTGCTCCTCAGAAACCCTAAAAAAGGTCACTTTTATGAGTGAGATCCAACTCAATAGCACTTAACAATAACAGAGAGCTGTAACACTTATTAGGGCAGAGATCTGATATTGCATCCCTCTTGCCCTGCACAGCATGACAGGGGCCATCTGAGCCTTCAGAGCATGCCGCCTCTGGCAGTGTGGCTGGCCAGGGAAGGATGGTGGTAGCCAGCAGTGGGGATGACTTGTACACAGTATAAGAATATATGTCCCCCCTTGAGAATCTGTTTTATTGTTAACTGTTTGCTTTCTATAAATAATAACAATAGTTTTCACTTTGCTAACACTGTGTGTCTTGTGCGTTTTTCTTGATCACAGATGAGGACAGAACCATTACAAGGTTGATGCCAGTGGGTGTCTATACATCAAACCTAGCAGTCTTAGGACTACCTGGAAGTTTGGAGTATAGCAGACAGACAGACAGATCATACACCAGCAAACTCCTACTTGGTCTTCAAACTAGTCTTCAAATCCCAGCTTAAACTTCAAAGCATTTCCAAATGAATGAGCCAGAAGAAATCATTGGTGTCTCTGCTATGCTGCTCCCTAGCCCTTGGCTATTGGGGCTAGTGCTGTCTGTGTTACACTAAGAGGATTCTGCTGGGATAAAAATCCAACCTTCTCTGCTGGCCTGCTGAGTCCTAAGCAATCTGAAATGCCTATGCAATCTCCCACCTCCACTCAACAATTAATTCCCTTATTCATGACCCTGTTCACGTGAACCTCCAGTCTGAGCCCTCAAAGTGCTGTACTTTGTCCTGCCTGTAGCCTGTGCACTTGCTGTTCCCACAACCCCTCCCCACACCCACACTACTCCTACTATTTGCATGGCTGGCTTTTTATCCTTCAATTGTCAGCTCAAATGTTTCCGTTTCAGAGGCCTTTCCTGATTCTCCTATCATAAGCAAATTTCTTTCCCTCTGTTATTTTCTATCTTGTGACCCTTTTTATTTCCTTCACAGAACTTTCACAATCTGTAATTAGCTCATTCATTTATTGGTTTACTGATGTCTTGTCTATTCCTCACTTAGACTGTAAGCTTCACATAGCTTCAGTTCCTTCTGTGTTATTCATCACTGGATTCCTGGCATCTGACTTGAGGCTGACACTCAGTGAGCCCTCCATGAGTAGACATGTTAGTGTCCCCCACCAGACTGCAAATGTCTGAAGGACAAGGACTGTAGTTAACATCACAATCTTCATATATCAGGATATGACTCTCCAAGTGAAAAACATAAACGTGGAAATCATCTTTGAAGAAGATAAAATCTACCCCTTATTTGACACTGATGAAAACAGCTGACCTTTTGAAGCAGGCATGTGTGGAGTATACATTCACCACAGACACATATGCAAAACACATATTCATGTATACACACATGCACACACACACATGCCCACACTCACTCATTGGTTGGTTTGGGGCCCCTTCCTGTAACCCCCACATTCCTATGAGCCAAGTATAAAATTACTGCATTGGAGTCCTCTGTAGTGTGTGCCCCTCCCTCTAAGTTCTGGATTCCCCAGGTGGAGAAGGAGCCAGGCAGCTGAGTGTCTCCAGAGATGTTTCCTATTTGTTTACTGTGCCCTAATAGATCTTATGGAGTGGTCAGGCTACCCACACAGGGAGACAATGGAAGAGGTTCCAAGAAGGGTGTTGGGGGACCCATCAGAGTTGGGGGAAGTGCTAAAAACTCACAACATTCACACCTTGATGAAAACAGTGAAAAAGTCAACCATATCTCCCCATCTGCCTTTGTTAGAATCCCTAGGGCCATATGGTACTCCCTTTTGGTGGATCTCAGCAGTCTTATCCTTAGAAACAGCTTTTCAGACATGGAAAGGAGTATGTGTTACTAGCCTAAGACCCTCATTTAACATAGCAGAATTTGAGCCACAGAGAACTGAGGGTTGGTACCCAATTCAGTCTGGACTAAATCAGATGGGGACCAAACTCTGGTGTCCTGTCTAGTGGTCTCCCCTCTTTCTCCAGGCTACTCGCAGAGCTGGCCCCAATGTCATAACAATCTGATGAATAAATGTCCAAAGCTGGTCTTCCTCCACCTTCTTACAGTTGAGCCACCATACCCAACCTATAAGTTCAGAACACATGTTTAGAAACTGACCTTGATGTTATGGTGTGTCCGTGTACAGAGAGCTGGCTGCCCTTGCACAGTCAGCTTGTAGTCAACCTGTAGTTCTTACACTTGCAGGTCCATATGTTGCCTCTCCCTCTCCTGCCTCCTCTAGGCATCTGTCCCAGAATCATCTTGTCTACCCACTTCTGCCCTTTCCCATGCTTCAACCATCCCTCCTTCATTCCCATTCCTCTCCTTCTTTCCCCACTCTCCTCTTCCACTTCTTCTGTTGGCCAGCACTCATCCCCTACTCCTAGAGCCACTTGTTTCTTTTGCCTTCCTGGGATTAAGAACTGAGAAGTTGATACTCTGACCAGAGCTGTGAAGCAGTTTAGGAAGGGCTGCAACATAGCCAAAAAGTAAAGGAACCAGGGGCCCAATTTCCAGGCTATTCTGTCTTGTGCATTTCAGTTCTTCTATTAGGCCAGTTTCTCCCAGCACCTTAAATAGTCTCATTGAAAGGAAGCAGAAAGAATCACTATTCCAGGGACTGAGTTAATAGTGAATCATCTGAGATGAGATGTCCAGAGGGTCTTGAAGTCAGGAGAGGATTCAAGGCAATACAACTAGGAATAGAGATGGTGTGGTATCGTGATTAAGGAGCCCTGGCAGCATGGCACAGTGGTTAAACATCCACTTGACTCAAATCCAGCAGCCGCTTTGTTGGTTTGAAAAATGTGGCAATCTGCTTCTGCAAAGATTCACTTTGGAAACTCTATAGAGCAGTTCTACTCTCTCCTATAGGGTCATACGGATTGGAATTGGCTCACAGCAACAGGCTTGGGTTGGGTTAGTGACATGGTTGGATGGATGTTTTTTGGAGTTAGAATACATGGCTTTGTACCCCAGGCATCCTCCAGCTGTGTGACTTAGGTAACAAACTTTCTTTTTCTTCAGCAGAACGAAGTTAATAAAAGTCTGTAACTCCTGGGGCTGCTGGGAGAATCAGACACATAATTACACATAGCATAGTCACAGCAGTGGCCAGCACAAAGTCACGGACTCTTCCTGTTTCTTCCATTCTCTGCTCTTTGGTCCCTACTCTGCCTTGGATCCCAAGAGGTATTGTTTCATATGCTGTCGTGATGCTAAAAGACATTTCTCTATAAGAAGATAGGAAAGTTCTGATGACTGAAATGAAGCCCTCCCAACACAAGAAGCCATCTCTAAATAGACAACAAGGTATGAGCTACACACCAGGGGACACTGGTCATTCATTAGTAGAATTTTCATCAGGATTCCCAGCCAGTATACCTCATGCATGGCCATGTCAGTAGTCTGTCGGTGGAGGCTTGTGAATTGCTATAACACTAACAGGTTTCAGCAGAGCTTCTAGACTAAAATGGACTAGGAAGAAAGTTCTGGTGATCTACTTCTGAAAAGTAAACCGATGAGAATGTCATGGCTCAAAATGGTCATGGGAATGGCACATGGCTATATGGTGTTTTGTCTTGGTATGCATGGGCTTGCTATGAGTCAGAGGCCAACTAGTAAGCAGCCAGTGGCAATAGCAATACTCCCTTATCTGAATGGGAATTGCTGAGGCACATTGGGCTGATTGTCTTCTGCTGAACTGCCAGAGAAGCTCTTTTCCTCCTACTCTACCTCAAAGCAGTATGCCAGACACTGCATCATGTTTTACATGTTACAGTCCACTCCTGTCATTATCTTATTCAATTCACACAAAAAACACTGTGAAGAAGATCCCGCTATTGTACAGATGTAAGGTGGAAACTAAAGAATACACTAAGAACCACGAGACTGACGTTTTCAAAGTCACAGAGCTAAATAATGTCAAGGAAGGCAGAGAAACAGATAATCCCCAGGCTTCCAGAGGCCTAACCACCAGCAGGGGTTGCTGACGGCATTGCTGCATTGTTGGAGCGCAACAGTCAGGGGCTAGTCAGAAATAGCTCTCACCAGGCGTGGGACATGTGTTATAAAGAGAAACGTTCTGTTCAGCAAGGAATGAAAGGTAAAGAAAAATATCCAAGAATGGAAGAAAAATGGATGCCAATGGAAAAGGAATTCTGGGGGCTTACATAAGAGAAATGCTTTATTTAATGGGTGAACTCAGCGAATTACAAAGAATTATTGTGTTGGGGGTATTGTCAGTCTCCCCAGGATCACATTGTTAATAAACAAATCAAGAAATATGGAGAGGAGGGACTCAGAGAAAGGAACATTCTTACTGTATCCATTTGTCAATCACCCACTGTGGGCGTAGGAAATGCTGGGGAGAATTCCAGGCCCCTTTCATCCTTCATCCTCCCTATTTTCTCCATGGGCTGGGGTCATTTCAGATCTCACCCTGATTCTTCAGGCAACCTGACATGGTGTCACAGGTCTTTTCCCTCCTAATGATCCTCTACCAAAGAAGACACAAAGCAAAGAGAGAAACAAGCGGCAGGAGGTCATTTAGAAAGCACAGTTCTCTCTACTGTGACTTGGGGTTAAAATTGCTCTATATGCACTTTTCAGATTTTCCAAAGAAGGCCAAATCGCAACATTTCAAGACATGTGTTCCTTTAGTTCTAAATTATTTCAGGAAACTAAAGACACAATTATAAAGGACAACTAGCCCTCCAAAGTGTGTGTGGGTATATGTGTTTTCTTGTTGTAAGGAATAATTATTTTTAAATTTTTTAAAATAATTTTTAAAGTGGTGATAGAAAAACTGAGTAGAGTTGGTGTTGCTGGCTTCCCTCCCTTGCAGGGGGAAGGCAGTTACAAATGGTACCCAGAAGATGCCGTTTTGTATTGTTTTCTTTTGCTTTTCCAAGACTCAAATGCAAAGCACAGGTGGTTATAAATGAAACTTAACATCAGTGAGACCTGAGTTGCACAGAAGCTGTCAGAGAGGTTAGGACTTGAGGTATTGAAATGTCCCTCTACCACAGACACCTCCCTGGACATCTGAGTGACTGCACAGGCAATCCAGTGATGGTTGTGCATCTTTTCAGGCTCCTTACAATCTGACACCAGCCTGCCTTTTCATCCATGGGTCAGCATGCTTTCAGATGCAAATACCATGAAAACAAACCAACAGTCATTTAAATTATACAGACATTCAATAGCCCAGATTCTGGATGCTGGACAGTTTTAGGTGTACTGAGCTGTTAAAAGATAATATCAAGGACTTCCCCCATTTCATCATTTGGCTTTGCCATCCTCAGGGATTTGAGATAACTTTCCTCATGCTTGCAAAATATTTGAAGCTATTCCAAGCTTAAAATGTAAATATGACCATGCTCAGAAACAAATAAAAGGTATTTCTTGCGTCCAGCTTTTATTAAAGAAGGCAACCTCTTCCAAAACTTCCAATCTGACTTCCTGTCAGTTCCTTTTTGCAAAGTTTGGGCCATCCATGACTTAACCACAGAAAAAGGCACAAAAAGCAAAAATCTGACATTGTGGGGAGATGGAGGAGCGACTTCAAGAAGCTGACAACAGTGTGTGGCAACAACCACGTAGAGACTTTGCACCATATGTACTCCCAGCACAGCAGACTCTCGGGCTCTTCTACCCACGAACAGGCTGTTTCCTCTGACCCTACTGCCTTCTGCCCCACTGCCTTCTTTCTCTAACAAACTTCTGCTCAATCTAGAAAGTTCACCCACTTCCCCTGTGAACTTTCTCAAGTCCTCTGTGTAGAGAGAGCTGTTCTCTTAGATCCACCTCTTCACAGTGTGTTTTATTAGTTCTCATGTGTTATTTGAATGTGAACTCCTTGAGATCAGGGGCCATGTATTTATCTCTATATTCTCCAAACTTTGCTTTCAGGTGCCCCACTCTATCTCCATACCTAGTACAGTACTTATATATTTAGCTTATAACTTACCTACAATGGATTTAGATGAATGGATGAGCAAGAAATTAATTGAATGCATTAAAATATAGCATACAATAACAGCTTCTCTTACAGAAATAGAAAAGCTGATCTTTAAATTCATATGTAATTTCTAGGTGCCAAATAGCCCAAACAGTCATGAAAAAGAACAGAAAGAATCATACAGGCATGAGGTGGAACCTCTTCTGACTGTATGTCTACAAATGAGGTTCTGAGAAGTCTCCAGTTTTAAAGACACATGTGATTAGATTGTGCCCACTCAGAAAAAGCAGGTTAATTTCTAAATCTTGTCCATAATTTTAATCATACCTGCAGAGTCACTTTTGCCAGGCAAGGTAATACATTCGCAGGTTCTAGGGTTAGGACATGGGCATTTGGGGGGCAGGGGTAGGGGAAGTCAGTATTTTTCCTACTGTGTATTCAAGAGATTCACCTAAGAAACTTTGTTTGTGGAATTTCAGGCTACACCCCAGAATTCTGACTTGGTGGGCCAGGGGTAGGTCCAGATTTCTATATTTATAACAAGTACCTAGGGGATTCACATGCAGGAGTCTAAGGACCACACTTTGAGAAAGACTGATACAGTATATGTGGGGGATTTCCACTTCCGTGGCTTCCTATGATATTGGCAGGACACTTTAAGGATGGACCGATAGAGTGGTTGTGCCCATTACAGAGTCTGAAGCCATTGCTTAGAATAAAAGGGCATCCTCTATTGCATGTGGCAGAACTAGATCTGGGGCTCAAGTCTCAAGCACTGAGTCACTACTAAAAGTTAAAATTTATGCCCAGAGTGCCCTGTCCCCAGAGACTGACTAGCAAGCACATTCACAGCATGAAGAAGCAGGCTCCCCTGCAGGCTGCTTGCTGCAGTTATTGCTGGAAGAGGAGTTGAGTCATAACACGGTTCCTCAAGACTTCTTCCTGCAGTTCTCCATAAGTCTGAGCAGTAGGGATCTATCTGTCTTTGTCACAGTGAGGGCTCTGTTGAGTTCCTGCAGTCCTACAGACCCCACTTCAGAGAAAGAGTCCCATCTGCAGAGAGGAGATTTGGGGCTGGGCTTCTGAGAGACAGCTGCTGGTGCAGGGGCTAATTGTGTGTGTGTGTGTGTGTGTGTGTGTGTGTGTGTGCGCAGTGTTCCAGCCTAATTATTTATAATTATTAAGTAGTGGATTGTGAAATACTAATTGAAAATTTTGGGCGCTTACCTTCTGAAGTCTGGAGAGAATAGGCATGCCTGTCTGGTTAATAGAAAAGGGATTGTATTTTCTAAACCATTGATTTATCATTGTTAAAGGCTCCACATTCAGTGCTGTGTGAGTCATCACCAAGAATAGGCCTCTCCCACTTCATTTTCCTCTGACTGAAACTGCCTCTAGCCTTGTGAATGTTATAACAGGCTGGATTCAATTTGGTGTGGTTGTCACCCTTACCCTGTCAAGGGTTATTTGTCTCATTTATGTTCAGAATGGGAGATTTAGTGACACCCTCACAATTATCTCTGCATATTATTGAACATAAAGATAACACCTTATAGATTTGGGATGCAGTATTGAGCTGGCTGGCATGGGAGAGGGTTAGGGAGGCTTTGGAAAGGGAGAAAAGGAAACAAAGCAGCCAATCCCAGCAGCCCCTTGTTCTTGCAGAACTGGCAAACCCCTTGCACCAGCCATGCCCAGGCTAGATTCCCTGCACCAGGAGGTGGCATCATGTTCTGTATCAGGAACTTCCAGAAGGAGATTTATCAAGTGGACAATGAGAAATCAACTGCTTTAACCATGATTTGGATTTGAGATGCAGATGGTGGTGGCTGTGTGCCATGGAGTTGGAACCGACTGACTCATAGTGACCCTGTACAGGGTTTCCGAGGCTGTAAATCTTTATGGGAGCAGAACACTTCATCTTTCTCCTGTGGAACAGCTGGTAGTTTCGAACTGCTGACCTTGCGGTTCACAGCCTGATTCATAACCACTATGCTACCAGAGCTCCTTTGAAATGCAGATGCAGGATACCAAATGCCTAATTGAAGCAAATGTCCACCTGAATCATTAAAGGGACCATATTTCCCCCAATCCTTACCCTCTACCCCCATCCTGGAGTGTTGGTGTGACACTGTCGGATAAGCACTGGACTGCTAACCTCAAGGCTGGTGGTTCAAATCCACCAACTGCTCCATGGAAACCTTATACAGGATCGCAATGAGTCAGAACTAACTGGACTGAACCTAACAACAACCACAAGCTCCATCCTACACCATTGGGTAACCTCCCCTTCCTGAGAAAACTCTGTTTTCACTCTTCTCTGGACCCTGCAGACACAAAGCTTCCCTTCTGGCTTACATAGAAGTAAGTGTCTGGGGCATCCTAAACCCTATTCACATAGAAAGACACAACCATGGAAAGGTGCACCCCACACCAACCATGACCACTTTGATTTCATAACTTTATTTTCTTCATTGTTGTTGTTGTTGTTGTGTGCCTTGGAGTAGGTTCTAACTCATAGCGACCCTGTATAGGGTTTCCGAGGCTGTAAATCTTTATGGGAGCAGAACGCGTCATCTTTCTCCCGTGGAACAGCTGGTAGTTTCGAACTGCTAACCTTGCGGTTCACAGCCCGATTCGTAACCACTATGCTACTAGAGCTCCTTTTAGGAATTGTTATTAAATTGAAATCACCTGAAATGGTGCTGTAGGATATGTGCTGGACCGCCAACTGATGCTCAGAAACCCTATACAGTGTCTCTATGAGTCAGAATCAACTCGACAGCACTTAACAACAACAACCCTACAACACAGCAGAGGTTTACATTTCTTCTATCTGGACCTACAGTTAGACTAGGTTCCCCGCTTCCATGAAGATCAGTGGGATTATGGGACCAATTGGAAGACAAGTAGAGGACAAAAATTCACAGATAACTCCAGAACAACATTTCACATTCCTAGTCCTTCCTGCCATCTTCCTGCGGACAACTAAACGAACACATTTTAGATCTGGTATGAATAGGAAATGACTGTGCATAACATTAAGGCACTGAGATGTATATAGTGTGCCCTTCTCCAACAGAAAGTAAGCTCTACGATGCAGACACAATTTATGATTGGACAGTCCCTTATTTCTAGCAGCTTTTGGAACATCAGTCTGAATGAATTAATAAAGAACAAATGATGTGCCTTCAAGCCTTTTCACATACCCCGTCCTAGTATGACTACCAGTATGCCCATGAGCCAAAGACTGGTGGAGCTCATCTGCCTCCCGCAGCAAGAATTCCATAACTTTGTTAACTGAATGAAAGCGTAAGATAATATTTAGTAGCCTTCTGAGTCCATAAAGCACTTTTCTATACGTGTCATTTACTATCCAAATCTGTTTACTCCTGGGCCTAGGTAGTGAGAGTTAGTTATCGTAACAAGGTATACAGTATTATATGAACCTGTTGGTACTTGAGTTGTAGATGGCAAGTACTGAGAAGGCCAATTTTAAAAGAGGAGTTATCAAAATAACTGTTTAAGACTTTTCCATTCCTAAATTCAAATAATGTCATTAAAAATACCCATCACTCTTGAATATCTCCCATGAATCAGGTAATATGCATATTTTTTGCCTCACTGTGATATCTGGCATTATGCCCACTGTACAGGTAAAGATTCTGGGTCTCTGATTGTGCAGGGGTTTGCTTGAAGTTACAAGTCGGCAAGTATGAAAACTGAGACAAGTCCCATCATCCCTCTGGGCCTCACTTTGCATATGCACCTGGACTGGGTATGCATAGGATCTCTGAGAGTTGGCTCAGAGGACTACCTATGCTCTAATTCACTGGATCTTCAGGATAATTCCCTGGGGCATCAGCATTGCTGTTGCAAAGGCAATCTAGTCTCAGAAAGGTGCAATGGTCTCTACAATGCCACATAGCCTATGTGTTTTCTCACCCTGCTCTTCCCTGCAGAAACACAAAAGGCTGCCTAAGAATAGCAATCGCATGTCCTGGATTTTCTAAGGAAACCCTGATTTTAAATAGTTCAGTCTATGAGTTTATAAGTGCAGCAGAAGTTGTCAGAGCCTCATGCCAATCTGTCTGGGTCACTGCCAAGTGGATAGAGCCTGGTCACTGAAACATCTGGTCACTTTAGACTCTAATTACCATAAAATCTAGCCCAGACACCACCCCACTCCAAGTTCCCTTCTCCTCCACCATCCTACCACTCCTTCCTTGCTAAGCCCCCTCCCTTGATCCTCTTTCCCTATTTCCCATATCCCAACACAGTCCTTCCATCTCCAGGAAACAGGAGTCCTTTTCCTGGCCTCCTAGATTTCAAGAGGCCCAGCAGAGAAGAAGAGGGAAAATTCGAGCCTGGGATTACCATGCCAGGAGGTGTGGGAAGGAGCAGCAGACAGAACACCCAGGTCCTGACTGAGCCATCTCACCAGCACCACTTGAAGTGTTGGCAGCATAATTGGACTCAATGTCAAAGAAAATGTTCAGTGTTTCTCCATGCAGCAAGAAAAAAAAGCACGGCCATCAGAGTGAAAGACAGAGGGAAGTAATTACAAAATGCAGATTAAATAACCATCAGATAACAAACCAAATAATAAGCATCAACGCATGGAGATAGAGGAAAACAATTAAGTCAATGGATTGTAGCAGGCTCCCCAGACTGATCATGAAGGTTCCTCCCTCCTCCTGGTTTATTACAGTGCTGCTCCATCCTGTGGATATGCTTTCTTGCCTTTCCGAGCTATGCTTGAAGCTGTCCTGCACAGACTACTGTCTGCCACAGAAGGAGTCAGAACCTGAACACTGCCAAGGCTACCTGAGGCATACAGTAGTTTGTGGCTCCAACGATGCACTTGTCTGATAGTGGTTTTGGTTGTGCAACATGAGGAGTTTGGCTGTACATGTAAAAATTGTCGAAATGGCAAATGTTTCAAAACTATTACAAGAGACTATTACTGACAACTCTGTGCTAATAAATTTGAAATATTTGCCCTTTCCATGGGCAATTTAACCACCAGGAGAAGGGAGAGCCAGACAGATGTCTGAAAGTTGGAGTGAAAAAGATTTCTCTTGACAACATGCCAGGACATCTGGCATCTGGGCTTGGTTCTGCTGGTTTGTTAGTAACTTACTGTATGCCCTTGTTTTGTTGTTATTAAGTGTCGTTGAATCAGTTCTGGCTCACAGTGACCCTGTACAGGGTTTACAAGGAGCAGCTGGTGGGTTTGAACCACCAACCTTGCAGTTGGCAGTCCAGCACTTATCCTACCAGTCCAGCACCACACCAGGATTCACTAGACCTCAGTTTCCTCACTAATAAGACAAATTACTTCTTAAAATGATCTTTAAGGCTCTTGTTCTTTCTAATAGGAAAGTCAGACAGCGTAGGAAAACTTCTTGTGTACTCAATGCACAAGGTTCTATGAAATTCAGATAAGGAGAGATTGTCCTTGTCTTCCTCAGGCCCATGTTAAACAGGTTCAGGAGATTTCACAAGCCACCCTGAGATCCAACTGTCAGCTGAGTTTCTCTACAAAGAACAATCTTCACATGTTCTTCATTATACTTCCTCAAACTTGAACCAGCACTTAGCCCACTATGGTAACTTCTCTCAGCTTTTTCTATAGAATCAAGAGGCTGAGCCTGTAGAAAGTCGGATATGGGAATTTCAGTGCTCAAAGCATGCCCACAGAGATCCCATGCATACCCAACCCTGGTGCATATGCAAATTGAGACCCAGAGGGGTGATGGGACTTGTCTCAGTTTTCATACTTGCCAAATTGTAACTTTAAGTAAATCACCTCCCAATCTTTACCTGTACAGTGGGCTTAGTACCAGATATCACAGTGTGGGGAAAAATATGCGTATCACCTGATTCATTGGAGATATTCAAGAGAGATTTTTTTTTTAATATCACAGATCACATAATTAATGAATGACAGAACTTAAACTACATCCCAGATTTCTTTTCTTTTTTAAATAATATTTTATTGTGTTTCCAGTGAAGGTATGCACAGAAGTTTCAGTTCCAATTCAACAATTTCTATACAAGTGGTCCATTGACATTGATTACATTATTCACAATGTGTGATATTCATAGTATTCTTTTCTAGTTGTTATGTTTCCATTAATCTTGTTTTTCTGTCCCCTTAAATTCTCATCTTTGCTTTAAAGCAATTATTAACCATTTGGGCTGCTAACCTCAAAGTCAGCAGTTCAAACCTAACAGCCATTCCATGAGAGAACAGGAAGACTTCCTGCAATCACAAAGATTTACAGCCTCAGAAACCCTATCCACTTGATGGAATTCACTTGATGACAATGGGTGGGGTTTGGTCCTAACATAAGTAATTGTTTAAAGAAGCACAGTACTTAGGAATATTCATTACTTTTTGAGCCAATTTATTACAAGGTGATCTCAGGGATTACCTCAGTCCAAAGTGTGACGAGCACCTCAGGGACTCCTCTAGTCTCAACCTGTCTAGTAGGTCTGGTTTTGTTGTTGTTGTTATTTTTAGGAATTTGAAGTTCTGTTCCATGTTTTACTCCCATTTCAATGAAGTCCATTCATTGTGGCCCTGATCAGAATGGTCTATAGTGGTAGTCAGGCCACTATCTAATTCTTGTCTTCAGGTAGATGAAGCTGTGCTCTGTGTAGACTTTTGTCCGAGAACATGTTTCTTTAAGTCTTTGACCTCATTTTCCTTTATTGCTGAGTACTAATGAGCAAAATGTATAGACTGCATTTTACTTATTTTACTCATCCATTTCTCAAGCTGAAAGGATGAATAAAAATGCAAACCTTGATTATCAATACTGAAAGATTCTAGAGGAAAACTAATGAATGATGCAGAAAGCATCAAGTGAAAATGGAAGAAATACAGAATTACTTCATCAAAAAGAAATGGACAGTGTTCAACCATTTCAAGAGGTAGCATATGATCAAAAACTGATGACACTGAAGGAAGAAGTCCAAATTATACTGAAAGCACTGGTGAAAAACAAGGCTATAGAAATTGAGGGAATACAAATTGAAATAGCTCAACAAACTGATGCAACATTGGACATGCTTACTCACCTAGGAGCTCTGGTAGCATAGTGGTTACGAATCGGGCTGCGAACCCTAAGGTCAGTGATTTGAAACTACCAGCCGCTCCGTGGGAGAAAGATGAGGCTTTCTACTCTCGTAAAGATTTACACCCTCGGAAACCCTGTACAGGGTCGCTATAGGTCGGAACTGACTCGATGGCACTTAACAACAACAACAACACTCACCTAGGCTAAGAAATTTGGAGGAGAGCTACCTGGCCAACCAATTTAAAGAGATCCATATGTGTGCCTGTTCCAAAGAGAGGTGACCCAACCAAATACAGAAATCATCAAACAGTACATTAATATCATATGCAAGTACAATTTTTTCTGAAGATCATCCAAAATTGGCTACAACAACAGGGTAATGCTAAAGGTTCAAGTCAGATTCAGTCAAGGACTTGGAACAAGGGACCTCCAATAGATTTTGGCTGAATGATGTAAATACCTGAGCTTTTTGACTATGGAAAGGCTTTCTGGTGTGATGTTCTTAATGTCATCCTACAACTCTTTTCAGTCATTAGTGTCTCATTTATCAAATCTATTTTTGAGATGGTGTGTAAATTCATGTGGGATATAGTAAAGGCCATTGGTTTTCATTTTTCTTCAGCTTCAGCCTTAACTTGCATATGACCAAATTGCATATGACAGTCTTCCCTTGGCCTTGTATTGGCTGATATATTGAGCTTCTTCACACTTTGTCCTGTGTATTCTATCTGGTGAGACCCATGTGTATTGTCACCTTTTATGTTGTTTAAAAAGGTATTTACAATGAATAAGTAGCCGGTCTTGCAAAATTCTATCATTTATTCTCCAATATTTTGTTCTTGTTCTTGTTTTTTTGATGATGACTGTGATGCCATTCCTCTTTAATTTATTGTTTCAAGATTAGTAAGGTTTATGATTGTCAGATTCAAAATGGCCATAACCAGTCTATTTCACCTCATTAATGTCTAGGATATCAATTTTTATGGGTTCCATTTTATTTTTGACAACTTTCAAGCTTTCTAGCTTCTTTCTTCAGACATTCCATGTTCTGATTTATAATGGATGCTTGCAGCTGTTTCTTCTCATTTTGAATTGTGCCCCATCAACAAATGAAGGTCCCAAAAGGTTTGCTCCATTGCCATCGTTATGGTCAACTCTACTTTGAGGAGACAACTCTTCCACAGTCATATTTGGAGTGCTTTCCCACCTGACGTGCTCATCTTCTGGGACTGTAACTGACAATGTTCTGCAACTAGGCACACTGTTTTCATCTTCCAGCATTATATATGGCATTGTTCCACTGCTATTCATAGGTCTTCAGTGACTAAACATTCAGAAGTAGTCTGCTTTATCTTCTTCTTAGTCTATCTTAGTCAGGAAGCACTGCTGAAACCTGTCCCTCATGGGTGACACTGCTGGTATTTAAAATACTGGTGACATAGTTTCCAGCATTAGCGCAACATGCCACCACAGTACAACAAACAGACAGATGAAGGGTGGTTGCCATTCATCTGCAATTGTTGTTAAATGCCATCAAGTTGGTTCTGACTCAGCAACTCTATACAAGTTTTCTGAGGATTGCTGGTGAGTTTGAAATGCTGGCCTTACAGTTCAAATCAACCTTGTGGTCCAATGCTTATCCTGCAGCTCCATATAAGGATTCCAGCTATCCTTTGTTGCTATTGTTGTTAAGTGCCATTGAGTCGCTTCCACCTCACAGTGGCCCTGTATAGGGTTTCTGAGGAGCAGCGGGTGGGTTTGAACTACTGACCGTCTGGTTCTTAGTCCAGTGCTAATCCTATAGCGCCACACCAAGAGTCCTGGCCATCCTAGTGGGAGTGAAATATTATCTTGTGATTTTGATTTGCATTTGACTGATGTGTAATGACATTGAGCATCTTTTCAGGTGTCTGTTGGCCATTTGAATATACTTTTAGGTGTTGTTGTTATGTGCCGTGGAGTCGGTTCCGACTCATAGCAACCCTGTACAGAATTTCTGAGACTGTAATTCTTTACAGAAGCAGAACACCTCATCTTTCTCCCTTGGAACAGCTGTTTTTGAACTCTGACCTTACAGTTTGCAGCCCAATTCATAACCACTATGCTACTGGAGCTCCACTGTTGAATGTTGTTTCTGTTTTTCTTCTCTCTCTAGCTTTTGATTGGATTATTTGGCTTTTTGTTGTTAAGTTATAGATATTTCCTATATATATTAGATATTAAATCCTTTTTATTTCATTGCTAAAGAGTTTTTTCTTGTCTGTGGTTTCTTTTTAACTCTTTTGTTAAAGTATTTGAACAAACATAAGTATTTAACTTTTACGAAGGACCGACTTACTAATTTTGTTTTCTGTTGCTTGTGTATTCATTGTTATGTTTGGTAATTTATCACTGAAAAAAAAAAAGGTCCCTAAAGCTTTGCTCCTGTATTTTATTCTAAGAACTTCATTGTCTTAATCCTAGATGATTTACCTGTGTGAGGCCATTTTTTGCATATGGTATAAGGTATGGTTCTTATTTCATTTGTCTGCAAGAGGACATTCAGTTTTGAATCACCACCATTGTTGAAGAAATTATTCCTTCCCCACTGAATTGATTTGACACCCTTGTCAAAATCAATTGGCCATAGATACTTGGATTTATTTCTGGGTTTTCAATTATTTTCCATTAGTCTATGTATTGTTAAACCAACATCACTAAATCAAGTATTTGTGGCTATTTTGATTCCATAGCTGTTCAACAAGTTTTGAAGTCAGGAAATGTAAGTTTGGTTGCCTACTTTGTTCTTCATAAAAATTGCTTTAATTAGTCAGTATCTCTTGTCTTATAAAATTCAGAATTTGTTTTTCCATTTCTGAAAGAATATTACTGAAATTTTCGTAAGAATTGTATTCTATCTGTAGATTACTTTGGGTAATATTGACATCATGACTATATTAAGTCTGCCAATCCTTAAGCATGGAATGTCTCTCCATCTATTTAGGTCTCCTTTAGTGTCTTTTATCAGTGTTTTATAATTTTCATTGTATAAGTCTTTCACACCCCTGAATAAACTTATTGCTGTTGTCAAGTGCCATCAAGTTGGTTCCAACTCATAGCGAACCTGTATTGATTTTCCAAGGAGCAACTCATGGGTTTGAACTACTGACATTGCAGTTAAGAGCCCAGTGCTTATTCTATAGGACCACACCAGGACTCCTGGATAAGCTTATATATTTTTATTCTTTTAGATATTATTGTAAATGATGTTGCTTCCTTAATTTCATTTTCAGATTTTTATTGATAGTGTATACAAACCTAACACATCTTTGTGTGTGTTTCTTATGTCCTGCAATTTTGATAAACTCTTCTATTTATTCTAGGAGCTTTTTAGTAGATTCTTTGGGAGTTTCTATAAATAAGACTATGTCATCTGAGAATAAGCATACATTTTCTCTTCCTTTCCAATTTAGATACCTTCTATTTCTTTCTTTCTTGCCTTATTGCTGAGGCTAAGACTTCCAGTACAATATAGAATAGGGTGATGAGAGTGAATCTTGTCTAATTTCACTTTCAAGGGGAAAAGTCTCAACCTTTCTCTATTGAATATAAATTTGGCTCAGTGTCCTTAATCATGTTGGGAAAATGTCCTTTTATTTCTATCCTGTTAAGATTTTAATCAAGATAGGGTGCTAGATTTTATTACATGCCTTTTCTGAATATATTAGGATGATCATGTGCATAGGATAAAGCATTGGACAACTAATTGCAAGGTTGGCAGTTCAAACCCACCAGTTACTCCTTGGAAACACTATACAGGTTCCTGATGAGTCAGAACCAACTTGATAGCACTTAACAACAACAATAATAATATGGTATATTGCACTGACTGATGTTTTAATGTTCAACTAACCTTTCATTCCTGGAATAAATCCCACTCGATCCTGATGTATGGACACCAAGTCTTTGACCAACAGATCCACATTATTCCTACTATAATATGTTGCTTCTGAAAGAGAATGATGCCACCACCACCCAATCACACCACCTTAAAACACTGTCTCACTGAGAATGTGAGGGGAGGCTATGTTCTCTAAAAGATAAGGGTGAGAACCTGTGGTGGGCAGGCTAGGATACATGAAACCTGGAGTCTGAAGACCTGGATTTTGATGTGCAGGGCAGAGTAAATATTTGGATAACTGGGCAGGATACTTAAATCCTCTCTTGTGAGGGTATATAGTAGGTATGAAAATGCTTACTTTTTTCTTTTTAATATAAAAATGCTGCTCCAATGGAAAGCTTGGTTGCTCTAAGCATTGTGTTGTTCTGAGCATTCATAAATATTCTGAATGTGAAAGAGTTTTGTGGATGATTTAAAATGTTCAGCAACAGTAAGACTCATTGTACTTAGGAAGCTAAGGATTGAAATAAATGGGAGAGGCTGCCGTAAGGTCACCCAGCCTGGACTGAAGAAGATGGGAAACAGGACCCCGACTTCCTCTTGGGTGTTTTCCTGAGCCTGTGCCTTATGGTGTGCCCTGCAGAGATAAGAGCCATGGGCAGGCTCCCAGCTGGGTTGATTTGCCTGCCAAAACTCCTTCTGCTGCAATCCCACTTATCTAAGCAGCTTCCATTTGTCAGAAAGGGCAGCTTTGCATAATAAATTACATTCATGTAATCAAATATTTCCATAGATTGAATTAGGTTTAATTTGTTGTCCTCGAGATGTTTCCCCTTCTTCCCCAAAGAGCTGACTGCCCCCCCTGCTGCCCATCCTGAATCCTGTGCCAGAAGCTGCCATTGAAATGGCCCCTAAACCAGGCCCTAGGAAGGCCTGGCCCTGAGATCCTGGATACACTGGATACACTGGAGTGTGTGGTTGAAATGTGGGCCTGATTACATTAGATTCTCCAGACACCGTTATGTCTTAACACACATAGAAACCATTCCATATCAGTATTTAATGAGCTTCGATCCAATTATTTTTAATAGCTGCATAGTATATCATTTGATGGCCATCGCATGATTGATTGATTTGTATTAATAGAACAAATTTGAGTAGAATCGCAGTCATTGATTTACTTTAGCAAATCACTGTACTCTTGAATCTAAATAGCTCTCTAGTGAAAAGGAGAAGGCGATCTTGATTTATGCTGACCTCAGGGCAGCTGTCGGGTGGAAACCATCATTATGGACTGAGGGATTAGCATGTGCTATAGAATCACTCTGTACGCACCATTTCATTTGATCCTCGGAGTAAGTTTTATCCCTATATGTAGATGAGAAGAACAAGGCTGAGACATGTTGAATAGCATTTCCATATTCACATAGGTAGTAAGTGATTTAGCTGAGCCAATCATGGTTCAAAAGAAATAGTTGTATTGGGCTTTAATTAAAGCAGGATGTCCTTAGCAGAGGTGCATGTATGGTTACTGCACAGGATCAGGGGCCCCAGGGAGGACCTGACTGTCCATTGATCCTCCTAGAGATGCTATACGCTGGTCATCTGGAGGAACTTTAAGTGTAGCTTAAGTCTCAACAGAGGAGCAGCTAAGATCTCAGGACAGGTTTTCTTGCTAGGTAGCAGGACTCTGGCCATCAGTACATACAACTCAGATCTTCAGACAGCTCTGTGTGTTCTATCTGTGAGCATCTCTTACAGAGTCTGTATGCCTCCTTTGTGCTCTCAGCCTTCATAAATGCACTTACCCTATTTATTATTAATGCTTTTACCACTGTTACATGTAAATAGATTTGTCTCCATCACTGAGTAATTATCCCCAGTACACACTTCAGTACTTAGTAGAGAAAGATGTCTAATAAAGTAGAGTTATTTCTATAAAAAAATATGTTGTTGGTATTATGTTCCATCAAGTCAGTTCTGACTGATCACAATCCTAGGGTTTCCAAGGAGCACCTGGTGAGTTTGAACTGCCAATCTTGTGGTTCAATCTGACTTTGTAGTCAGGTGCATTAATACACAGTACTACACCAGGACACAAACAAACATCCAAGGTGCAAAATTTAAGAAGCTAATCTATAGGTGTGGTAAGGGAGGAAAAGAGAGAAAGAGGGAGAAAGAGCTAGTAAAAACTCTTCCCACCACAAGACCCTCTTATTTTTGGGTCTTGCACTCCAAACTAGAGAGAGAGGAAAATAAATGATTCTCAGTATCTCCTTTCCACATCACCAGGTATCTGACAGGATGCACAAAATCAGATCCAGAGAATAGCATTAGTCATCAGATGTGGTACATTGAATTTAATTGATATGGCTTTTCTGTCCAATGTCTTTATTCTTACCAAGTGATTGGGTGGGACCATGCAAATAAGGTATGCAGGACTCTGAGGCTGGGATTGGTTAATTTTGCATTCCACCTAGTTTTAAAAGGAGCCATCCCAGAAGCGGAAATGGACAATCCCAGAACCATCAAGAAGGAATAGTGTGACTGGAGCATGAAACTCCCTACTTAGAAAACAGCAAGAGCAGAAGTGAAGGCAGAGGCAGTGGCATGAAGAGACAGCATCTGCAGGTTCTAGGCCCATGAGCTGAGCAAAGCTGAGTGCCAACAGGAAGGAGATTGCTTTGTGGAATGTGCCATTTGTGCATTCACAGGCTGACTAAAAGAGCTTTGTAACACTTGCCCAAGCAGGGCAGAGGCTAAGGGGACACATGACTGAGAAGCCAAAAACAAAAGTAAGATTTGCCTGCCTTAAGGCAGGCAAGAGGAGCTCCTATCTAAAGAACTGTTGCATCCTGTTCACTTCCCTATTATACCCCATAATCGTGAGTATTGTTATGAGTCCTGTGTGGTCATTGCAGTGGACTGCCGAAACCAGAGGTGAAACAGAGTGTTCTGGAAGAGATGATTGGTGTTAGAATAAAGAACGTTGTAGGGTGGAGGCATGTCTGATATACATTTCATAGGAATCGACCTTGGGTTGATATTGAGTTGAATTCCACCACCACCACCCCCGCCCCCTTGTGAAGCCAGGGGAAGTCAGATATGGTCCCCACATGGTTTTTGCACCAGGTATGTCTCTAAGTATGATAGCTTGAGTACTCAAGAGCTAAGCTTTGGTTGGTTTCTACATTTGTAGCCTGGCATAGTCACCACCTTTGCCTCTCTGCAACATGTTCCTCAAAGTTGCTGGTGAAGACTTAGGTAGGGGTCGACAAACAACAACTTGTGACCCAATCCAACCTGCCACTTGCTTTTATAAATAAAGCTTATAGGGATAAAACCATGCTACCACCACCCCTTTTTTTAAAGTTTTTATTGTGAACTGAATGATAGTTTACATGTCAGAACATTAGCTTAACCCCGTGGTTTCATTGTAATGATTACAATCTCCTCCATGCATCATCATTCAACAGTATTTGCTTCCATTCCCTTGTTGTTGTTTTTTTTAGGGGGAATGTACACAAAAACATTCAGGAATACATAATAATTTAAATAACCAAAGGGCACAGTCTGCAGGCCTGCCTCCTGTCTGCTAGCACCCAATACCTCTCTTTCCATGAGTCCAGAGACCCCAGTTGCTCCCTCTCTTCATGTCCTTATCTCTACTTCCATCTCTGGTGTCACAAAACCCTGCCCTTTTCAGTCTACATTGTCTATGCTATTTTTATATAACAACTGCAGTTAGTGAGAGAGACTAACCCATAAAGTCTAAATGATTTACTAGTTGACCCTTTACAGAAAACATTTGTCACCCTGGTCTGGTGAGGCTCAGGATCTCCAAGTCTCTCCTATGTATGGTTTCAGCCACTCACTTCTTCTTCTCCACCCGGCATGAGTCAAGGATGGCTCCAGCAGGGTAGCAGTCAGTATATAGAACAGCTGGTGTGACATGGACTAGTCAATCAGAACAGAAGCCAGGGCCTGGAGCAGGATGGTGGAGCCCCCAAGGACCAGCTGCCACCTTTGACTGCTGGGACCCAGGGAGTTGTAAGGAGTTCTGGAGGGGTTCTTGGCAGCTCAGGCTGAGGTAGGAGGTAAACACTAGAGGACTAGCGTATGCAGACTGATCACCAACCTGGAAATGAATGAGCTGAGATGACAGAGGAGTAGAGTAGAGAAGCAGCTGTGCAGGTGTGTTGATACCCAGGTACCTCCCTTCATAGACACATTGATGGAAGCTTTGCTCTAGCCCAATCAGAAATATCTGGGTCAGACTCCAAGCCTGAGGCAGCACAAAAATTCATGGTGAGCCTACACCACTGGCTGGCCCTGCTGAGCCTCCCCAGAAGTAATCTTTCCTGTCATGCACAGCTGGACCCCTCAGCGTTCGGGAGGAGGGATCAATGCTGACCAGAGGAAAGATTGCCAGGGTGCCTTTCAGCATGTCCCAGCCATGACCTGCAGAAGAATCTTTAAAAATAAGCCCAGCTTGAAACTCGGCTGGAAACAGCTTCCTAAAACCTGCAGGAGAAATTGGATACTTGATTTCAGTGGCTGAAAGCTAGCTAGGTGAGTCACTAAAGGAAAGGGCAGTTCATCAATTCCTATGCAGACATGGAGGCGAAGGCCTGCCCAATGGTCCCACCTTCCAGGTTTTCCCAGTGGCACCCAATGCTTCTCCTCAGGACAAACAGTGCCCAGCCCTGGGCTGACCCTGCAGTCCTATGTAGCTCAGGAAAGTAGCCAAACATGACAGATGCCCCACTGGTTAGATCACTCCCTAGAATGAGCTTCACTTCAGGTTTTCCTCAGTGGTGGCATTGTGGTCCAAGTCCCGCAAAGCATAATCCTTCCAGTTTTTCTTGAAGGGGCATTACCATCCAGTTGACTCCAACTCACAGAAACTATATGTGTGTCAGAGTCGAACTGTACTCCATAGGAGTTGATTTGTCAAAATAGTTCACCAGGGCTTTCTTTTAAGGTGCTTTTTTTGTTGTTGTTATGTGCCGTTGAGTCGGATCCGACCCATAGCGACCCTTCACAGGGTTTCCGAGGCTGTAAATCTTTGCGGGAGCAGAAAGCCTCATCTTTCTTCCATGGAGCGGCTGGTAGTTTCGAACTGCTGACCTTGAGGTTCACAGCCTAAATTGTAACCATTACGCTAACAGAGCCTCTAGGTAGATGCAAACTTCTAGTCCTTTGGCAAGCAGATAAACATTTTAATTGTTTGAACCATCCAGTGGACTTCTGAGGGGGCATTAGCCTAGATAAGCACTGAACTGCTAACCACAAGTCTTTAGTTCAAAGTCATCTGCCGCTCTTCAGAAACCCTATACAGGGTCGCTATGAGTCAGAACCAACTCAATGGCACTTAACAACAACAACATTTTATAGAAGATTTTTAAATCTGAAAGAGCTGGCTTAATATAACTTTTTGGGTTAAATAAGTGAATCCCAAAGTCTATTACTCACTTTGAATTATTTAAAAAAAAAAGTTAGTCTTCCCGAACTTTGCCTAATTAGTTCGTTAGTATGTATATTTTAAAGATAAACAAAATTGCCAAGTGAGCAGAGTTTACAAGTATCTTCTCCACACACTCTCAATTAACCTTCACAACAATAATGAGAGATACATAACTCTGTTTGTTTCCATTTAACAGTTGGAAAAACCTAGAATACTAAGGCTTAAGAATCATTTCCCAAACTGCCTGGTAGTAAATAGCAGAGCTGTAAATTGAAACCAAATTATCTAACTCAAAAGCTCACCTTGACCATGCATATGTTCCACAAGTGGGGAATAACCTTTTCTCTCCAGTAGCAAAAACCTTTTTCTAGGAACTGATCCAACAGGCTGGTAGCATAGCATTGCAGATAGAATACGAACTTTAGAAAGCAGATTTCTGGAATCAAGCTCTATTTGCCCTGGAAGCTTGGGAGGATCATCTAAGGCACTGAGTTATATGTTCTTCTTATCAAGTGCTGCTAGGGGATGGTCTCTCACTCATGTTCAAAATCATGTCACCCCAGTGCCCATCAGTATTGATTTTAAAGTGTACCCCCAAAGGGCATTGGATGGGAACACCCTGAAGTCTGGCAGCTTAACCATCTCTCTTGCCAAAAAGGAAAGGAAAAATCTTTAGCTAGCCAGATGCACATGAAAGTCAATTTTTAAATTAAAAATAAGCATAGGCTTCTGCTTCTGACTTGAATGTCATACATTATGGCAGAAAAGCATTTCAGCTGAAATATGCAAGATAAGTAAGTAAATGAGAAAAAATAATATTTTAAAGGCATAAAAGCTAAAGGATAGTTTTTACTAGGTGGCTGGCAAACTGGTTCCAACTCATAGTGACCCTATGTTCAACAGAACAAAACACTGCCTGACATGGCACCATCATCACAATTATTGCTATGTTTGAGTCCTTTGTTGCAGCCACTGTGCAAATCTATCTAATTTCACTGACCCACCACTTTACTAAGCATAATGTCCTTCTCCAGGGACTGCTCCCTCCTGACATCATATCCAAAGTTGTTGTTGTTAAGTGCCGTCGAGTCAATTCCAACCCATAGTGACCCTGTATAGGGTTTCCAAGGAGCAGCTGGTGAGCTTGAACCACCGGCCTTGCCGTTCAAATGGCTATGCAATATGGTGCATTAACCCACAGCGCCACACCAGGACTCCAAAGTATCATATCCAAAGTAGGTAAGACAAAAGCTTGTGATCCTCACTACTAAGGAGCATTCTGGCTATATTTCTTCCAAGATGTTTTTGTCCTTCAGGTAATCCATAGCATATTGTTTTCTTAGCCAACATTATAAATTAAATGCATCAATTTTTCTTCAGTCTTCTTACTCATTGCCCAGCTTTCACATGCATATGAGGTGATTGAAAACACCATGGCTTCGGTCAGGTGCACCTTAATCCTCTAAGTGACACCTTTGCTTTATAGCATGTTAAAGAGGTCTTTTGCAGTAAATTTGCCCAATATGATACATAATTTGATTTTTTAACTGTTGCTTACATGGGTGCTGATTATCAGTACAAGGATAAGGATTAGATTAATTGAATTTATAGTGAGGACAGAAAAGTGAGTGAGGATTATAAATTAATTTTCTTTCCCATTCACACACAGTCTGATTCTAGGCATGTATAGGGACCTGACTCAACCCTGCTAGAAGAAAGTATACCTACTAAAGCTTTTGGTAGTTGAATAAAGTTGCATAGACTGTAACAACAAGTTGGATATTTGAAAAACTTCAAATCTCTCTCTGGCTTGATTAAAACTTTAATGTATCCTAATGTAATCTAATGAACTGGTCTTCCTATAGTACCTTTGACCCATATGACTGTTCTATGATAAATCCCACATAGTCTCACCCTGCTTATATGAAGCCCAGCTGTAGACAAAAACTTACAGAAAGTCCCTACACAGCTTTCTGCTGCCTCCCCAAGAACCTGGCTGTGGTCCAGTCCTCTACCAACTGAGACTCATTAAAACAACATTCCAGTCCCGATCCATCTTTATTGTGAATTAAAATCAGTTCCTCACCCTTCTGCCTGCCAGAGCAAAGTAAGAATTCTAACTTAAAGACTATAAGACTTTGCCTAGAGTCTCCATTGCTCTTTCATGTTCAATATGTGTATACAATGAAATAAAAATCACTGGGAGGAAGAAGGAGCTGTCCTACAGTCATATACATGGTGGTCAGGATGTGACCTTCAGGCTCATAGTGGGTCGTGAGTGAGCAGGTCTCAGCTTAGATTGTCTTTTCTCTTTGAATTCCTCTCTGACTCAGCAAAAGGGGTCAAAGATCTGCCCTTTCTGTTCCCTGGAAACAGCATTCTGGATCTATCCCCATCTCAACACTCTTTGCACTACGTTGTAATTCTCTTTTTCTGATTGCTGGAGATACTGTACTAAGGCATTGATTCTTCTTTTTTGATGTGTGCATTTATTGCTATAAATTGAACCTCTGAGCACTGCTTTTGCTGTGTCCCAGTGATTTGGTATATGCTATGCTGAGTCCACAGTGTATGGCACTGAGGGTTAATGCACCAGACTGAAAAGCCACTTGAACTGCCAGGTCAGTGGTACAAGCTCAACAGTCGCTCCTTGGAAACCCTAGACAGGGTCGCTATGGGTCAGAACCGACTCAATGGCACTTAACAACAACAACAACATGCTGAGTCCTGGTGTGGTGCTGTGGGTCAATGCACTGGACTGCAAGTCAGTTTGAACCACAAGGTCAGTGGTTCAAGCTCAACAGCCGCCTCTCAGAAACCATGTACAGGATCACTATGGGTCAGAACTGACCTGATGGCACATAACAACAACAACAACATGTTGGTTCAAGGAATTCTTTTATTTTATTTTTGTTTCATTTTCCCATTATATGATCCCCCCCTTTATCTTCCTATTATTGATTTCTAATATTATAGCACTGTGAGCTAAGAAAAGTCTTTGTACTATTTTTATGTTCTTAAATACTAAGGCTTGCTTTGTGGCATATGAGAAATTTTAGAGAATATTCCACATGTGCTGAAAAAAATGTATATAGTGTGGAGTGTCTGATATATGTTTATGAGGTCAAGTTGATGGATTGTTGTCTTCGTTATCTAGTAATGCTATAACAGAAATCCCACAAGTGGATAGATAACTTTAACAAACAGAAATTTATTTTCTCACAGTTTCGGCAGTTAGAAGTCATAATGCTGATAGCTGTCACTGGAGAAAAGTCCTTGTCTCCTTTCAGCAACTGTTGTTAGCTACCATGGAGTTGTTTCCGACTTATAGAGACCCTTTGCACAATACTGCCAGAACCTGTGCTATCCTCACAATTGCTAATATGTTTGAGGCCATTGTTGCTGCCACGGTGTCAATTCTTCTCACTAGGGGTCTTCCTCTT
>NW_006408676.1:6978444-6997412 GCF_000296735.1 Chrysochloris asiatica | reverse complement strand
CAGAGAAAAAGAGGAAGACCCCCAACAAGAAGGATTGGCAAAGTGGCAGCATCAATGGGCTCAAGCGTGGCAACAATAGTGAGGTTAGCCCAGAACTGGGCAGTGTTTTGTTTTGTTGTGCATAGGGTTGCTATGAGTCAGTACCAACTCGATGGCACCTAACAACAATAATAACATCTATGGACAGCTGATTTTGAAAAAAAGCCAAAATTCAATAAATTACTAAGAGATAGTCTCTTTAATAAATGGTGCTGGCAAAACTGGATGTCTTTTTGTAGAAAAATGAACCAGTACACATATCTAACACCATATACAAAAATGAACAAAATCTGAATCAAAGACATAAATGTAAACTCTAAAATTTAAAGACCATCAAAGAAAAACTTAGTGTCTCTGATACATAACATAAATGCAATATCAGGCATAACTAAAACACATACAAACAAGCAGAATACAAACTAGATGACTGAGAATTTCTTTAAATTAAAATGCTTTAGTGCATCAAAAGATTTCATCAAAATAGCAAAAAGGAACATACACATGGGACAAAAGAATTGGCAATAGCCTATAGTACAATGTACTAATCTCTGAACTGTATGGAAAACTTCAACACCTCAGCAACAAAAAGACAAATAGTCCAACTGTTAAAATGGGCAGAGAATAGTAGCAGATGTTTAACAAAGAATTCAGGCAGTCAACAAGTATATGAAGAAATGCTCTCAATCATTACTCACTTAAGACTATAATAAGCTATCATCTCACTTCAGTAATGACAGCAAAGTAAAATAATAATAGTAACACAGAAAACAACAAAAGTTTGTGACAGAACGTAAATACTGAACCCCTCATATACTGCTGGTAGAATTGTAAAATGGCACAGCACTGTGGAAAACATTATGCTGTGTCCATAGAAAACTAGAAAGAAAAATGCCATATGATCCAGCAATCCCTAGATATATATCTTAGAAAGATAAGATCTGTGACACAAATAAGAAATTTGTACACTCACTTTCATCACAACACTATTTACAACAGCAAAAAGAAGCGTCAGTGGATGAGTGGCTAAACAAACTATGGTACATACACACAATGGAATATTATGCAACATTTACGAATAACAATAAATTTGTGAAACACCTCATAACATGGATGAATCTAAAGGACATTGTGGTAAATGAAATTAGTCAATCACAAAAGGACAAATGTTGTATGAGACCACTATTATAAAAAGTGAAGAAATGGTTTTCACACAAAGAAACATTTTTAGGATGCTACCAGGGGTAAGTCCTGGTGTGGTGCTGTGGGCTAATGCATCAGACTGCAAAGGTTCTTGAACTGCAAGGTCGGTGGTTCAAGCTCACCAGCTGCTCCTTGGAAACCCTATACAGGGTCATTGTGGGTTGGAATCAACTCGATGGCACTTAACAACAACCAAGGGTAAGAGGTGAAGGGATTGTAAATCACAAAATAAAGAGTAAATACACATTACCTTGGGTGAAAGGGAAGGCAATATATGATAAGAGGGAGGTCAGTAAAAAATGATGAAGGCAAAGGAAGACACTGAGAGGAACACAAATTCTTATGTAAAAAACAAAACAAAGAAACAGGCAAAAGGAAACAGTAAAGAATAGTGGACTCCCAGAACCAAATCCATCCTTTAGATTGCCCTTTGGCAAAGCAGCAGAGTGGAATCAAAATAAAAGATATTACTCAAAAGATCAGTGTTCTACTTAAAAACCATTAGTATGAGACCAAAAGGTCAACAATTACTCAGACACAAAGAAAGATGGGAAGATAAGGGGGAAGGAAAACTAGTGTACTAGAAATGGAACAAACGGAACACAACTAAAGAGAAAGTTGTCACACTGTGATCAATGTAACTCATGTCACTGAATAATGTGTGCATAAATCCTCAAATAGGAACCTAACTTACTGTGCAAACATTCACCAAAACTCAATAAAAAAAAAAATAATAAAAATGTCCCTTGAGAACCATCTCCCACCACTCATATGGTCTGTCAGATTGTTGGACTGTTGTGGCTTGTGTGTTGCTGTGGTGGTAGAAGCAATGCTACCAAATAATTCAATACTGATATTTCAATACTACCAGGCTGTCTTGGAAGAAGTACAGCAGATGTTTCTGAGAAGTGACATAGGGTCACTATGAGTCAGAACTGACATAATAATACTTATTAAGAAAAACTGAAATACCATTAATACCAAATGGCTCAGTCATTTACTGGAGCAAAACCAGTAACACACACACACAAACACAAAATACAAATACACATATGCTTCAAAAAGTGCATGAAACAGTTCCATTATCTTTTTTTCAATTGTTTATTGTGAATTGAGTGAAGATTTTTAAAACAAATAATCAGGTTTATATTCAACAAATCGTATACGTTGCTTAATTCCATGTTTGTAATCCATTCCATATACCGTTAACAGTATTTACCTCTATTCACTTTGACTACTGCATTCCTCCTTATGTCTCCTGCTACCTTCATCTTTCCTTTGCTAATCTCCCTTTTATAATATATTGTCTGTCCTGTCACCCATGTTAGTATATGTCTACCCTATGAAGAAAAACGACTCATTAACAACCTGCCATATGCAGATGATACAACCTTGATCGCTGAAAGTGAAGAGGACTTGAAACATTTACTAATGAAGATCAAAGAGCACAGCCTTCGGTATGGGTTGCATCTCAATGTCAGGAAAAGAAAAATCCTTACCACTGGATCAATAAACAACAGCCTTATCAATGGAGAAAAGATTGAAGTTGTCAAAGACTTCATTCTTCTTGGATCAACTATCAACACTCGTGGAAGCAGTAGTCAAGAGATCAGACTACGTATTGCATTGGGCAAATCTGCTGCACAGGAACTTTTTAAAGTGTTGAAGTGCAGAGATGTCAGCTTGAGGACTAAGGTGCGCCTGACCCAAGCCATGGTATTTTCAATAACCACATGTGGATGCGAAAGCTGGACAGTGAATAAGGAAGATCGTAGAAGAATTGACGCCTTTGAGTTGTGGTGTTGGAGGAGAATACTAAAAGTGCCACGGACTGCCAAAAGAACCAATAGATCTGTTTTGGAAGAAGTGCAGCCAGAGTGCTCCTTGGAGGCCAGGATGGCTAAGCTTTGTCTCTCCTACTTTGGACATATTGTCAGGAGGGAACAGTCGCTGGAAAAGGATGTCATGCTGGGTAAGATGGAGGGTCAGAGAAAAAGTGGAAGACCCCCCAAGGAGATGGATCCGCCAGGTGGCAGCATTGATGGACTCAGGTGTGGCAGCGGTAGTGAGGTTGGCCCAGGATCGGACATTGTTTCGTTCTGCTGTGCATGGGGTCGCTATGAGTCGGTTCTGACTCAATGGCACTTAACAACAACAACCCCCATAACCATCATAGATTGTTTCTTTTATCAAGAAAGTCTTTTTAAAAAAAACTTTTTAGAACATTGGTCTCATATTTGTCCTTTCATGATTGACTAATTTCAATCAGCATAATGCCCTCCAGGTTAAACTATGTTGTGAGGTGTTTTACAGATTCATAATTATTCTTCAATGTTTTGTAGTATTTCATTGTGTGTAAGTACCAAAGTTTGTTAAACTATTCTTCTGCTGATGGGCATTTAGGTTATCTCTACCTTTTTGAGCTGCCTATTACAGACAGCATATTAAAAGATCCAGTTTTCTTAACCATTCTCCTCTCTATGTCTCTCAACTGTTGTATGTAATCCATTTACATTCAGTGTAATCATCAGTAGGTATGAATTGATGTCATTTGTCTGTGTGTTTTTATATGGTGCTGCTAGATTCTTTGTTCCACATAATTTTCTATAATGAGTTCATTTTGCTTGCCATTTTCATTTGTGTTCTGTTAATGTTTACTAAACCTTTCTGATTTTCCTCTTTCTTTAAATTTTGATATGCAGGTATGTTATTTCTCTTTGAGTTTGCCCTGTAATTTATTAGATTTTTTTCCCTGATTAAAACAGTCTGTCTTATCTTGAAATGTGTTTGATCTACACAATTTCTATTTTTTGCTTTATAGTTGACGTCATTATTTTCAGTCTTGTAGGTTTGTTTTACTTTAAATACCTCCATATCTGGGTTGAGTTCTAGGTGGTGTTGTCATGTATGTTAATCGCAGATTGTTGTCTGTTGCTGTTGGTTCTCAGTCCAAAGAACAATTTTCTTTAGCACTTTTTGTAAAGTTACTCAGTTCACTACAAATTTCTTTAATTATTATTTATCAGAAAATGTCCTAATTTCATCATCATATTTGAGGGAGAGCTTTGCTGTGTATATGATTCTTGGTTGGCATTTTTGTTTTTTCTTTCAGTTTTATATGTGTCACCACATTTCTTTCTTGCCTGAATGGTTTCTGCTGAGAAATTAGATGTTAGTCTTATTGGTTCTCCTTTGTAGGTAACTTTTCATTTTTCCTAAGTTGCTCCCAGGATTCTTTCCTTGTCTTTGATTTTGGAAACGTTGATTATGATATGTCTTATTGATTTCTTTTGGGATATATCCTGTTTGAGGTTCATGCAGCTTCTTGCATACTTACCTTCTTCTTTCATGATGTTAGGGAAGTTTTCTGTGTTTTTTATTCTTTCCCTGCTCTGGTATTCCAATCACACATAAGTTGTTCCTCTTCATGGTGTCCCACGTAAGTAACTCTTACACTTTCATTGGATTTTTTCCTTTTTTTCTTATTGTTCTTCTAGAATACTAGTACTGAAAGACTTATCTTCAAATACACTGATTTGGGATTCCATTGCTTTGAATCTTCTCCTTTGCTATTTCAATGTATTGTTCATTTCTGAAATATTAGTATTAATCTTCTGGATTTCTAATTGCAGGTTTTGTATTATTTCAAAAGTCTATTTGTTCTTATATCATTTTCCTGAATTCTTCTAAAGTTTTTTTTTTTTCTATGTTCTCCATGCTTTCCTCACCCTTTGTGCCAGTCTGTTGAAGGTACCAAAGTATTATTCTTTTGAATTCTTTTTCAGTTAGTTCCTTTACCTTTCTTTCCTCAGAAATGTTTTTCTGTCTCTGCATCTTTGTCATTGATTTGATCCATTGTTTCTTGTTTCTTCTTGTGAACTAAAATTGTCTGTTGTCTCCAGGGCATTGTGGAGTTGTCATATTTGTAAAAAGGAACAGTGCAGTTGTTGGATTCAGAGGAGAGAAATCTCTAGTGGGCTACTACAATTCAAGTAGCTTATGAGGTAGTTGGAGAAGGGATGTAACAGCAGAATTCCTGGCCCTAGATGGAGTTACTATGGTGTTATCTATGTTCAGAGCACTTAATCTGAAAGTAGTTTGTAGTACCCTTGATTGAGCTGGTTTCAGTGTCTGTTAGGACTACAGGGAAGCTGGGGGCAGGGTAAATGGTTAAATGCTGACCTGGTGTCTCTGCATTTTTGTAAGTCTGGAGCTGAGCCCACCTAAATCTAGACATCAAAGTGGCACACCAAAGTGGTGCAACCAGACCCAAATTCACATTGTTGTGGCTCCCAATTCCCAGACAGCATGGTCTTCATTGAGAGTAGATGAGGCTGAAAGCTGGCCACAACTCTGGTCACAAGGGGAGCATTGGGGAAAAGAAGAAATTGTACCTTTCCCATCACCCACGTGAATCTGCTCTCCCAGGCCTTCCTCCACTGCTAAAGGTGGTCAAGTCACCTCTGACCACTCATTTCCCAGTCAGTCTCTCTCTCCCACCATCCATGCTTGGCCTCTCCACCCAGCCAGCAGTCCATCCAACTCTCTAACCTTTCTTTTTAAGTTTAGGATACCAGCATTTTCATCTATGTCTGTTTTACTTGGTCCCTTGTATTGTTGTTGTAGTGAGTCCATGCAATGCACCTGCCTAGCCCTCCATCTTGCCAGAAGTCTGACTCCGTTATCTTTTAATTCCATTTTTTTCCATGAACTTTTGAAGTCCCCTCTTTTCTCTTGTGTTTGAGGGTGTTTGTGTGTGTGTATAGAGAGGAGAGAGAAATTTGTTAAAAGGACATCACTCACACAAGTGTGGGGCTGGCAAGTACCAAATCCATGGATCTGGTGGTGGCAGGCTGAAGATTTCCACTAGCTTATGTATATCTTAAAGCACTGGGGTTCAAGGACTGAGAAGAAAGCAGGGTTAAGAGAGAGTGAGTTTTGCCAGGACACTCCTTTATTTAGTGGAGGCAGACTATACCTGTCCTTTTCCCAAGAAATTCCCTTTTTAACTGATTTGTTGCTCATGTCAGATCACAAAAGAGAATGTGATTACATTTATGGAAAAGTCAAACCACTGAGAATCAGCCTAGTCAAATTGATACATAACATTCACCATCACAGATAGTCTCCAAATATCCAGGGTGGCAGCATGGGGATAATATTCATAGTTTGCCATGAGGATTGAATGGGCTAGCACAGTGCCTGGCACACAATAAATACTCATTAAGTGTTAGGTGTCATTGTTAGTTATTATTAAATGCACGATTGGTGCCTGACATTGTGGTGAGTATTTTATAAAAATTGCATCTAATTTAATCTTCATAAGTACTTCTGGAATTATATATTATTGTGTTGTTTCACATTTACACATGAGAAAGCTGAGGTTCAGAGAGATTAGGTGAATGTTTCAGTATTACACAGCTGTTTAGTGGTGGAGCCGAGTTTCCATGTTGGGTCTACATGATCTAGGATCATGTGCTCTTTCTTTTGTGGGCATCAGGGACAATAGAAAGAGGTAGGGTTGACAGGAAGCCTACCTATCAGCTACACAGTCATGTTCCTATTATCCCTTTGCACTGTTTTCTCACCCTGGGCACTAGGTGAAAGAGCAGACTGTGGTAGGCCACATTTCACATTGAATTATGGGATTATGCCTTGCAGCACACAGTCATCAGAGTACCATTGGATGCAATGAAATAGCCTTTGTGTTGAAATCTATTATGGTCCCAACATTAATTAATTATGATTCTTCTGCTAGAGGGAGCCTTCATATATAATTAATATTTGCTGGAGGTAGGAGGGATGGAAAGAGGAAAAGGGGTTGCAATCTAAAAGCCGGCCAAGGGGAAGGCTAAAATAATTGCCTCTGTTAGGGTTCAGTTTGCAGAGACCCTAAATCAGCCTCACTACTTGCTCCAGTGATGGAGTCACTGGCTGTTTCCCTCTGTGTGTGAGCATTCTGTGAACATTCTGTGAGGCATACCAATGAAGAAACTGAGGAAGTAGAGATGGCATGTTCATACATTGGTTTTTGTCCTCAAAGTCAGATGTGTGTGATTGCTGTACCTCCTTAATCTTAACCTCAAGAGGTTGCAGGAAGAGTTCGCACTCTGACATTTTCTTGTCACATGATTTTGATCAAATTGCTTAGTTGATTTTTCAAACCCAATTCCTGCTTTGTGAAGGAGAGTTAATTCTAAGAGGAAGCACTGACAGTATAGAGAAGATAGTATGAGTGCAACCTGCCTGACCCTAGTGGGAGGGTCTCTTAAGTTGACAATGTCTGGTCCTGGAGAACTGCCCAGGAACTCCTGCAGGTGTTGGGATAACTGGAATATGTGCTTATATTGCAAGAGGCAGCACTTACCAGTGCTTTCCCATGCCCAATTCAGCATTAACTACTCCAGAGCATTCCTTCTTTTTGTTCTGATACTACATTATGGTGTTGGAGATGAGGGATCTGAAGCTCAGAGAAGTCAAGCAGTTTGATTGAGCTACATAGCAGACACATGGTACAGCTGGTACCTGAGTGCAGATGAACCTGACCATGACTTACAAGGTCAGGGAAAGAAATGGCTCTGTTAACCACTGTGTCATGGACACAGATGCATTACCTTCTTCTCAGAAAGCCATCTTAAGCCTGGGGATATTTTGTTGGTGGTGGTGGTTAAACTTTCAGAAATAAACAGATAGAAGTCTAGACTGATAAGATTGGCATGATTTGTACCCAGGTTTTGGCATGGAAAAATCTCTTGCAATTTTAATAAACATTAAAAGTTGAGAAGCGTTGTTCTTAGAGAATGGGAGAGAAAGTAGGACATTTTGCATTGATTGGTTTATTACACACCCCTACCTCTTACTCTTCATACCTAGTAGGAGTGTTTATGGGTGAACTGGATTTTCAGCCAAGTACTCTTGTTATATATAAGCTTAGGTGATGTGACTAAGGTGTTGAGATAGTTACCCATGGGAAACATAAGCTTTGGTGAGACAGATGAAACTTATAATTATATTACAGTAGTCTCATTAGCTAAATGAGTCTATTTAGCTCATTAAGAAAGATAATGATTGTAAGGCATAGTTTTGCTATTAACATGCATACTGTTTTCTGTTCTTTTTATAAAATTAATATAGACATATTTTCCATAAAATGTGTTTGGGAATGGACAACCATGAATTATATCAAGGCCTTTTAGAAAAACTCCAAGTCAGTCTCCAGATTCTGCTCCCCACCACAGAAGAGAATTGTGATGATTTAGGGAGTAGCTGAATAAAGACATGAAAAGGAGAAGGGGAAATGGAAAGACACAAAGAGAAACAGAGGGAGAAAGGCATACAAGAAAACGAGAAGAATTGATAACACTTAACTATGGTAAAGGAGCCCTGATATGGCTTTCTAAGATAAGCATTCGACTTGAAGATAAGTTTGAACTGCAAGATTGGAGGTTCAAACTCACCAGCTGCTCCTCAGAAACCATATATAGGGTTGCTATGAGTCAGAACCGACTTGATGGCACTAAGCAGTAACAAGAATGTCATAGACAGTAATAATGTTGACCATATTTCAAAGTGGTCTACCACAATTGTAGTTGTTAAATGCCGTTGAGTCGGTTCCAACTCACAGTGACCATGTATAGGGTTTTCAAAGACTGGCTGGTGAGTTTAAACACGGACTTTGCAATTCCAATGGTCTCGCAGTCCAGTGATTATCTTACAGTGCTACACCAGGACTCCATTTGACACTTTATAATCATTTAACCATTTATTATACAAAAATGCAAATGAGGCTGCTCTCATACTACAGATGAAGAAATAGGAATTGCTGACAAGACATGAACTCATTTTATATGAAGCATGACTACATGGTCTGGAGATGAGAGTATGATAGCAGTATACACATATGTGAAGGAGTTTTACAAAGAGAAGGTTGATATTTAACACTAACACAATCACCATTTATCATCCTCCTACTACATGTTAGGAATTTAATAGATACAACCTCACTTAATCCCGATGATAACCACTTATGATAGAGATTACTATTCCTATTTTAGAGATGAGGAAGATGAGGTTGAGGAAAATTAAACAATGTGCCCCAGAGCATGTAGCCATGTCCCCAGCTCCCCAGACATCCTTATTCTTCCCATTCATCAACAAGACCTCCATCTACAGTTAGACCAGAACCAATGGAGTCTATCAGCAGACCCACTTCAGGCCAATTTAAAGGATGAAGTCCTTGCTCTCAAGTCTCTCGAGCATGGCAGAGTCTGCATCAGGAAGGCATGGGTTCTCATAAGGATTCAAGCATAGGCTACATATGCACTCATCCAGAATTGTGTAGTAAAATGTTTGAATTCAAACTATGGGCAGACCCAATGACACTTGTTTCCAAAGCTGAAATTCTCTGCCTTTGAAGAGCAAGGTGCTGTTATATCTGGGCTTCTAAAAGAATCTGGAGCTTTGACTAGCAGATAGGTTTCTTGACATCTACTCAGGGCACTTTCTACTTAGCCTGGCTGCCTCCTTCCAAATGAATTAGAAAGTGAATGGAGAGAGGATCACTTGAAGGAACATAGAAGTAGAGAAAGGTGCCAAAAAATGAGAGCACAGGGAGATGTATGGCATGAGAGAAGCCATCCTTACCAGAAAGGGCAGCCTCTGTGCCACCCTTAATACTGAAAGATATTTTTTAAATTCTTTTTTTGCTTTTTTACAATTAATTTTACTGTTAAAAACATACCAGCAAAACAAACACCAATTTGTTTCTATGTGTACAATTCAGTGATGTTGCTTATATTCTTTTGTGTAACCATTTTCATCCTCCTTTTCTGAATTGTCCCTCTCACATTAGCACAAACTCTCTGCTTTCTAAGGGTCCTTTCTAATCTTTTGGGTTACTGTTACTTTGATCCTATACCTAAACCCAACACCCACAGCCACTGAGTCAGTTACAACCTATATAGGGTTTCTGAATCTGAAAATCTACAGGAGCAGTAAATCTCATCATTCTCCTGTGGAGTGGCTGATGGGTTTGAACTGCTGGCCTTTTGGTTAGCAGTCCAGTGCTTATCCTACATCACCACCAGGTTTCCTTTTACAGATAGTTCTTAAAAGAGGATAATGCTCAAGGCAGACATTTTTTTGCTAGTTAAGTTAAACTGTTGTTTGGTTTTAAAGGACTTTGAGTGACATTTTTTGGTATAAGGTTTAAAGATTATTTCAGGGCCTCATCTACCTTCCATTCCTCCAGAAAGTCTGAATCCCATGAGAATTTGGAATTTATACGCTAGATTTCCACCCTTTTGATCAGGAGTCTTATATAGAGTCTGTGATTAAAATGTTCAGTAATGGTAGCTAGGCACTGACTAATTCTTCTGGTTTCATGGCAAAGACGGCAGTTGTTCATGGAGGCAATTAGCTGCTTATTTTATGTTCTCCTCTTATTCCCAGCTTTCCTTTCTCTGTTGATCTAGGCAATTGTTGTCATTTGGATGGCAACTTAACAAAAAACCAAAACAAACAAACAAACAAACAAACAAACAAAAAAACTGCACTGTCACTGCATTGATTAGATTTATAGCTACCCTATATAGGGTTTCTGAGACTGTAAAGTTTTACCTTTCTCTTGTATAGTGGCTTTGTTGTTGTTGTTAAGTGCCTTGGAGTCTGTTCTGACTCATAGAGACCCTGTATAGGATTTTCAAGGAACAACTGGTGAGTTTCAACTACCTATCTTTTGGTTCAAACCGACCTTGTGATCCTTATCCTGCAGCATGAAGTGGCTAGTGGGCTTGAATTGCTGACCTTGCAGTTAGCAGCCCAATGCCTAGCCCATGATGTCATGAGGGCTCCTTTTGGACGGTAACTAGGAAGCTTTCAAGATGCCATGTACTATGCAAAAAAACATATTATTAGGCCAATTAACTGGGATGTCCCTTGAAACCATGACCCTAAATTTCAAAATCAAGGACCCAAATTTCATGAGGTTTTTGGTAGTACATAATCAGCCTTAGACCCTACTCCTTTCCTTTTTTATCATTGTTGTAAATATATTTACCACACAACTTTCACTAATTTAATTTTTTTCAGGTATACAACTTACTGAAAACAATTTCAATAATCAACTGTGCAGCTTAATGTGATTTTTCCATCATTGTTAAACCCTCCTTTTCTCCTGAATCACATCCCTAAATAACTACTAATAAACACTGATCTCTATACATTTGTCTTTTCTTGTTTATATGAGGTCACTCAGCTTCGTTTTCCAGTTCTATCGATATTGTAGCATGTATTAAGACTTCATTTCTTCTACTGGCTGAGTATCATTCCATTGTATGTGTATACCACATCTTGTTTATCCATTCATCTATCAATGGACACTTAGGTTGTTTCCAACCAAATTCTGGATATTGTAATATTGCTGAAATGAACATTGCTGTGTTTCTGTTTCAGCCCTGCTTTCAAATTTTTGGGATATATACCTAGGAATAGATTTTCTGAGTACTGAGTTGGAACTGACTTGACGGCACTTAACAACAAGGTAGTTCTATTTTTATTTTTTTAAGGAACTTCCACTCTGTTTTCTACAACAGCTGTATCATTTTGTAGTCCCCACATACTTGCCTACATTTGTTTTGTTTTTTGAATATCAGTCATCCTTTCTGTTGTTGTTAAGTGCTGTCAAGTTGGTTCTGACTCATAGCGACCTTGCACAGGGCTTCTGGGAGCAACTGGTGAGTTTGAACTGTTGACACTGTGATTCAAATGACCTTGTGGTCTAGTGCACACCAGGACTCCATCCTAATGGGAGTGAAATAGTATTTCATTGTGGTTTTGACTTGCATCTTTCTGATAGTTAATGACATTCAGCATATTTTCATGTGTTTGGTGGTCAATGAGAAGCTTCTTTTATAAAATCAATTTTGTTATTCGATCTTCAGAAATTCACTCCTGTGGATTGTAGAATCTGTTCAGTCTACTAGAATACCTCATTGAAAATGTAGATACTTTTTGGGAAAATAATGCCCAACATATAATCTAGAAGAGTTTTGTTTATCAACTCATTTTTCAGCAAGAGAGCAATGTTATCTGGAAGTAGAATGTAGGTAGAGGAGAAGGAAAGGACAGGCAGAGTCACAGGAGAGAGAGAAATGTTCCAAACAGGTATTTCTAAGCATTGTTCCTTGTGAAGAATCAAAAGGGTTTTTTTTGTGTTGTTTTTTTTTTTTACTGTTCTGACTCTGACTACAGTGTTTCCTGTGGCTAAACAGGGATCTGTAAATTCCAAGAGACTCAGGGGAGTCACAGAGGATTCTCAGAAGATGAGAAGGAATGTTCATATCTAGGAGAGAGGATAGAGGAAGAACCAAGTGTCCTTCTTTACATGTCTGAAAGATTGTTCTGGAGAGGAGGTAATGAAGCATTTCCACTAGAAACCATGGATCAAGAACTTAGGTCAGATACGAAGGAGAACTTTTCTACTGAAGGTGTGAGCACTGGGATAGACATTGCAGGAGACATAGCGCCTTCTCATCTGGAACATGACTAAATCAGGAATGGGGTCAACTATATCAGGAGACCAGTCATAGCTCTGCCATGTAGGGGTGATGGATTTGATGGCCAGTGACCCTTTATAACTCAACAGATTCCAAGCTCTGCCTCTACTGCTGCAAATTGTTCAAGAACAGACGCTATACTTTTGTGGGAACTCAGCAAAAGACACAGTGGTTGGCTGACAGAAGAGTGGCTGATGGAGTACAGCACAGATCAAGGGCATGAAATTGGAAATCTGAGTATCCAGAATCAAAATCCATAGTCACCATTTTGCTCTATGACTTTGAACAAGGGTACAGATATTTCTGAAAGTTTTGCTAAAGTATCTTTGGGGTTTTTCTGGTTGTGGGTAGCAATAGCTTCTTCTTCATAAATCTTAGTGAAAGGAGAATGAGGTGAAGCTTAGGACACAACTAGAACCCAATAATAGTCAACAGCTTCACCATAGACTAGGGCATTCTCACAGTATCCTCCGTGTGGACTTATTTCTGAACTCTACATTCCATGCTCAGGCCCTTCTACCTGCCACACCCTCTGCCTCTGGTTATAACAATGAAGCACTAGTCACTGGCCCCTAAAAGATAAGGCAAGCATCAAGCACCTTGTTCTGCCCTTCCCCTTCCCCTCTTCAATATCACCTCTCTATGGTTCTTCTGGATGACCAGGCTAGCCCTCCCATTCTTACTGTTGTCATTATCAGTCTGCAAGAGCTCTGGTTTCAACCCAGCCTCTTTTGTATGTGCACATCCTTCATCCTTATTTCTTCTTATGATAACCCATGGAGGACTTTGGCAGCAGGTTGGCCTATCAATATGAAGGAGGTTTCAGTAGCTCTATCCTTCATTCATACCCTTCCCTGCACCTCAGGGATCACTAAATTTCCTTCCTCTTTCCCCAAGAAGAAGGGATAGAGAAGGAAGCAGACCTCTACCACCACATCAGCCCTTCTCACTTCATTTTCTTTGTCATTCAGGAACCATATAAAAAATGAAAATGTAAATAGACAAATAAATATATAAACAAAAGGACAACTTTCTGGCCAATCACAGTTTAGCTACCCTGCAATTAAGCAAATCCACAAACTGGCAACACATATTTACATCTCATTAGCAGAAGCCAAATGCAACCACGGCATTAAAATTAAGAAATTAGACACAATTATCCTGTCGGCTGCAGTTGGGGAAAATTGTTAAGGGCTGGTTTATTCATTAGTTTGCACAGAAGTTCAGCAGCAATCTGATTGTGTGCTGCTATTTTTCACCCCCTCCTCTGGTTGATAAACAACAAAATAATTTTTACTTGAGATTATCACTTCTCCACAGTGCAGTAGCCTTCAAGAGATGGTGGGGGTTGGCCACATGAGAGGTGGTCAGAATCTATAGACCCAGCATTCCTTGTAAATTTCCATGTGTCTTGGCATCAATTTTTCCCTGGATTTAGGAGAGTCTAGTCTGTTCCACCACCACTCATCTGTTAGTTTGTAATACTGTGGTGGTTTGTGTGTTGATATAATGTTGGAAGTATACCACTAGTATTTTAAATTCTAGCAGGGTTACGCATGGTAAATAGATTTCAGTGGAGCTTCCAGATTAAGACAGACTAGAAAGGAGAGAGAAATGGATCACTTCAGAATGACTATCCACTGAAAACTTTATGAATAGCAGCAGAGCCTTGTCAGATATTGTGCCAGAAGATGATCCCCTCAGACTATGATTGGAGAAGAACTGCTCCTCAATCACCTTAATGACATGAATGGAGTTAAGTTTCTAGGATCTTCATTTGCTGATGTGGCTAAACCTAAAATGAGATGAAGCAGGTGCAAATATTCATTATTGATCAGAACATGGAATGTACAAAGTATTAATCTAGAAAAATTGGAAGTTGTCAAAAATGCAATGGAACATATAGACATTGATACCATAAGCACTGATGAGCTGAAATGGTCTGGTATTGGCCATTTTGAATCAATCATATGGCTTACTATATGAGGAACAATGTTATCTGTGATATTGAAATTTAGTGCCACCAAGTTGATTCTGACTCATAGTGACCCTGTGCACAACAGAATGAAACACTGCCTGATCTTGTATCATCCTCACTATTATTATTATGTTTAAGTCCATTATTGTTGTCATCATATCAACCCATCTCATTTGGGATCATTCTCTTTTTGATTGAACCGCCACTTTACCAAGTATGATGTGTTTCTCCAGGGACTGGTCACTCCAGACAGCATGCTCAAAGTACAAAAGATAAAGTATAGATATGACTATTTATTTAATTATCTTGTATTTCCATTTGGAAAACTCCCTTGAGCAATACTTGCAAAACTAATCTGGTAATGGCAAATGCCCAGAGATTTTTTTGGTTTGAGTTATGTCTTGATTTCTCCCTGATTTTTTGAATGACAGCTTGGCTGGGTAAAGAATGGTTGGCAACTCTTTTCATTCAATATTTTGTATGTGTTGCTCCATTGTTTTCTAGCCTCTAGAGTTTCTCAGGAGAAATCCACAGTGATTCTTATAAAAGACCATGGGTATGTTATATTGCATTTTCCTCTACTACTTTCAGAATTCTTTCCCTGTCTAACGTTTACAAGAATTTTATTAGGACATAAGTTGAATAGCCTTTTTGTGGTTTTCTTATTGAGGTGTATGAAGTTTCCTGCATTTGCGGCTTGGTGGCTTGATTTTCTATTCAAGTCTGGAAAATTCTCTCTGATTATCTCTCAGAAAATTGAATCTATGCCTTTATTGTTGTCACTCAGCTCTGAAATGCCAATAATTCTAATGTTAGATTTCTTAATTAAATTTCACATTTCTTTTTGTACTTGTTTGCTTTTCTTTGCTCTTTTTTTTTTTTGATAAATGGTAAGTTCAGTTATTTTGCCTTCTAATTCATTTGTTCTGTCACTGTCTGTTCAATTCTATAGTTGAGTGTTTTGTCTGCTTTTCTAATTCTGTTCCTTTCTTTTTTAGTTCAAGTACGTAGTTCTCTTTGGCTTTTTTTTTAATGTTTATAATTTCCGTTTTGTTTTCTGATCTCCACTAATTTGTTTTCTAGGTGCTTTTTTGCTTCTTTAAACATAATTAAAGGAGCACACTGGCTCCATATGATAAACACTGGACTGCAAACAGAAATTCTATGGTTTGAGCCCACCAGCTGCTGCATGGGAGAAAGATGAGGCTTTTTGCTACTGTGAAGATTTAAAGCCTCAGAAACCCTATATAGGGCCTCTGTGAGTCAGAACCAACTCCATGGTACTTAACAGGAAGCATAACTAACACAATAATATGAAAATCATCAATTATTTGCATTAATTTTGCCTCCATAGAAGAAATGTCCTTTTCTTCATGTTTTGCTTTTGATTGGTCATTCTTCTCTTATGATATTGTGTCTTACTATTGTTTATCACACATGAGCCATTTTAATACCTTTTAACAGTTTTTAAAATAATTTACTTCATTACAATGATAATAATCCCCTCCATGTACCATCAGTTAACAGTGTTTCTCTCTATTCATTTTAGCTTTTTTTTTTAACACTCAGGCATATGTAATAATGTTAACCACCAAATGGAACATTCTGCAAGTCTGCCTCCTGGCTGCCAGTTTTCAGTCCCTCTCTTTCCATAAATCTAGAGTCCTCAGCTGCTTCTTCTATCCATGTCCCCATCTCTGCCTCATCTCTGGTGTCAACTGCTTCTCTGGATAAGGTCCCGCATTCTGCTTTTGCTCTTCTCCCTTGATGGTCCTAGGGTTCTTTGTTTCTGTACTGTAAGATTAACTACTCCCTGTTTTTATTACAAAACTTCTACCTTTACAATTTTGACAGTCTTAATTAGTCATGATAACAATTGCTCACTATTGAATCATAACAATTTTATCCCCATCTCTTTTAATGAGACCCATCTAGACAAGATGAAAGCTATTCAGTGGGGACTCTATCTTCCCCCACACACTCTCAAACTAAACTCTTTCTTGAAAACTTGTAAGCCAGTCACTTCATGCCCTTATCATCCCCTCATTTTAGGTAGCCAATGTCTAAGTTGCCCATCCATATCCACCCTGTATACAGAGGGGATAGCACTGATACTTAATGTGAAGACTCTTTCCCTCTCTGTTAGTATTTTGAGCTACTATCTCCATAAGTATAGGTCAAGTTCATCAAATTGTAGCAATTTGCCCTCATTTCCTTTATCAAAAATTGTTTTTTATTGTCCTCTAATTGAGTTCTGATCAACAAGCCATTGAGGCTAGGTCAAATGGGTACTATCTGCAAGTTTGGGTGTTCATGTGAGTTTTAATTTTTTTACTTTAAAATTTATATTCTGATTTTTCTGGTTAGGCACCCTGGGGGTGCAGTATTCAAGCACCTGGCTGCCAAACAAAAGGCAGTGTCCTGCACCAACAAGTCACTCCTTAGGTGAACTTAGCAGTCTGCCTCAGAAAAGACTCTCAGCCTTGGGAAATCGACAAGGCAGTGCCACCCAACCCCATGGGTTTCTATCAATCAGAACTACCTCAGTGGCAGCAAGCTAGGTATCTTCTACTGAGAACCACTGAAGACATTCTTATCTTTAGAAGGTTTTTTTTAGTACAGAGTTAGAATTCCTGGATGCTTGATCTCTGAAATTCAATACACATATGTGGAAGTGAGGATTTTAACTGGTTATGTTGTTGTTAAGTGTCTTCGAGTCAGTTCTGACTTAGAGCTACCCTATGTAGGGTTTCTGAAGCATTAAATCTTTGCAACAGCCAATAGTATCATCTGACTCCCACCAAGCAGCTGGTGGGCTCAAACTGCAAACTTTGTAGTTCACAATCTAGTACTTATCATATAATTAAGGAGCTGACACACTCCTTAATTAGTCACAGACACTGATGTAAGTGGTGGGATTCTACTTTCCTGTGGTAAAAATGCCTTTCCCTCACAGGCATCCCTGCAGAGTCACCCCTGCATGGTGTCCAACCATGGGCCATTTTCCTCTATGTCACCCAACAGTCTGAAGTATTTCTCTTACCCTACTGTCCTTTCAGTTCTGGCTGGTCCTGCTACTCATTTATTTGCAGTGCTGTGGTTTCTCTTTGTTTCCTCTTAAATTGCACAGCCCATGAACCCCCATAGCCAATTTGTACCACCTTAAATAAATCAGGTGATCACACCCTCAGATTAACTCCCATTCTGAGATCCCTCTTTGGGGTGTTACCCAGTTCCATCCCAAAATGACTGCGGTGAACACTCACAATGTTAGCTGTTATTTTAGCAGATGTTTTGTACCATCCCCAATCCTCTTCTTTCCAGATTGAAGACTCACCTCAGTTCTCCACTCAGTTGCATTGTGGAGTTCTGAGATCTCAGTCTATGTTCATTTTCATTGATTGTTGAGAGGCTAGTTGCTCAGAGAGTAAGTGGAGGTGTCCACTACCTTTTCCATCTTGCTCCACCATTAAGGAACAAGAATCTTAATGAGGAGTTTCCTGAATTTGTTTTTAAGTCTGTCTAGAATGAAAAGCATCATGACACTGTTTTCAGTATAAAGAGGTCACTGTTAATTCCTGACATTATGTAGCAATATAAATACACAAAATAACACCACCATTGGATCAAATTTTTGGTGAGGAAAAAGTGATATTTATGTCTTTAAACATTTCTGCCAAATAAACAAGTATAATGAAAACCGGCTAACTGATACTTTTGCTAGACAAAGTAAAGAAAGAAAACCTTGAGCTCAGGACTTCAAAGTCCTAGTTTAAGTGCCATTTAAGAGCATGAAAGTTATTATGTGCACTGGGAAAGAAAGCATCATTTCTTGTAGTAACAGAGTGTAGAGTGCTGAAAATCAAATTTAGAAGCGAATTCTAAAAGTGGTCAAATTACAATGCAAATTGAATTCCCAATCTCTAAAGGTACAGAGATTAAAGTGAGGGCATTGAATGGGAAGAAATAGGGTTCTGAAAATTGGGATAAAGACATATGAGCAGATATGGATGAAACCTGCAACGTTGAGCCCCTAAATTCAGTTGAATCACTTTTACCAGTAGAACTAGCTCTTTTACTCCCATCTAAGGAGTCCTGGTGTGGCACTGTAGGATAAGCATTGGATCACAAGGTCTGTTTGAATTGCAAGGTTAGTGGTTTAAAATTCACCAGCCACTCCTCAGAAACCCTTTACA
>NW_006408676.1:6966070-6977374 GCF_000296735.1 Chrysochloris asiatica | reverse complement strand
AATATTCTTATCAACAGAGAAAAGATTGAAGTTGTCAAGGACTTCATTTTTCTTGGATCAACTATCAACACTCATGGAAGCAGCAGTCAAGAAATCAAACTATGTAATGCATTAGGCAAATCTGCAGCACAAGATCTTTTTAAAGTGTTGAAGAGCAAAGATGTCAGCTTGAAGACTAAGGTGCCCCTGACCAAAACCATAGTGTTTTCAATAACCTCATATGCATGTGAAAGCTGAACAGTGAATAAGGAAGACCATAGAAGAATTGATGCTTTTGAGTTATGGTGTTGCAGGAGAACACTGAAAGTGCCTTTGGCTGCCAAAAGAACAAACATCCGTGTTGGAAGAAGTGCAGCCAGAGTGCTCCTTGGAGGCCAGGATGGCCAAACTTCGTCTCTCATACTTCAGACATATTGTTAGAAGGGCCAGTCACTGGAGAAGGATATCATGTTTGGTAGGGTGGAGGGTCAGAGAAAGAGAGGAAGACCCTCAACAGGATGGATTGGCAAAGTGGCATCATCAATGAGCTAAAGCATGGCAACAGTGGTGAGTTTGGCCCAGGATTGGCCAGTGTTTTGTTCTACTGTGCTTAAGGTCGTAATGAGTTGGTACCGACTTGATGGCACCTAACAACAATGACAACAACTAGATGACACTTAACAACTGCATTCCCATCTAAAGACTTAACCTGCTTTGTCTTCTTTGTTTTGACAAAAAAAAAGATTTCCCACACTTATATGATGAAATTAACCTAGATGTGTCTGAGGAGTCTTTGAGACATTGCCTGGAACATCCCTTAGGACATTGCACGACATCAGTGAATGGCCCCTGCAGCTACCCATTTTTGTTCTTAGACTTATGCTGTTGTTAGGTGCTGCTAAGTCTGTTCAGCTTGTAGCAACCTATGTACAGCAGAACAAAATGCTACTAGTCCTGTGCCATCCATGTTTGAACCCATTGTTGCAACCACTATGTCAATCTATCTCATTGAGGATCTAGGCTGGTTGGAACTTAATAAGGAAGACATATCAGCAACTCTAGATTACTGGTAAAACATTTGCTTGCAAGAGGTAAGGAATTAATCTGGCAACAATTCAGTCACCTTTCACCTAAGTAAAAAATTTAGTGTGTGTGTGTGTGTGGGGGGGGTGTCCAGTGGTGTGTGGCACATTGAAATAAATGAAGGATAAATTGTTGCATCTGTCCCTGCTGCAACTAAAAAGTTGCCTCTTTGAATTTTGGAGACAACATATCCCTCATTTGTTATGATAATCTAACTTATTTACCAATGAGTTTCTAGTTTTGAGTATTACCTAGAACAAAAGAAATCTCTGCAATAGATCCAGGCTGCCAGGTTAGCATAGTGGTTCTTCCACTTGGACCTTATAATTTAACGGAGCTTGAAGTGTTAGAGATCTGGTTTGGAGACTTTGACAGTCCACTATTGGTGAATTACAACACAGACACTTAGGATTTTGAACCAAATCCCAATCATCCTCTGCAGATAATTACTCTTCTTTTGAAAACAAGCAAATAGCTTTTGGCTTGATACTAGGCCTTAGTAGAGACTGAGCACTTGACCATTGGCCACCAAGTTACCACATGGCCTGTCAAGTCCACAATTAACTGGACTTGTCTGACTCACAGTCATATAGTTGGACATTCACAGTAGCACCCCATCATCCAATGGAAGTGGTGGATATGAGATTAGGCCCATAAAGCACCAATAATTTACATGAGTAAGTGGCCTAAATGTTCATGACCCCCATTCCTGCAACATTGCCTTCTCTGTTCCAGTTTGATCCTGTGACATCATCAGAAGTTCTTTATGATCAATTGACTGAGGTAGAGAAAATTCGTGCCTGGCTTAGATGATTCAGTGTGATATGCAGGCACCATTTTCAGTGGACAGAGGCAGCAATATATCCCTTTCTGAGATGTCTCTAAAGAAAAGTGATGGAGGGAAATTTCAAACAGTGCACATAGCTGTTCATTTGAGCAGAATTTCAAACAGTGCACATAGCTGTTCATTTGGCTTGGAAGAAGTGGCAAGACGTGCAATTGAATACTGATTTCATAGGCTGTGGCTAATGATTTGGCTGGGTGTTCAGGGACTTGGAAGGAACATGACTAGAAACTTGGTGACAAGATGTAGGGAAAAGGTATGTGGATAGCCTTTCTGAATGCATTAAGGAAGTGATGATACTTACATCTAATGTGAATGCTCACCAAAGGGTAAACTTGGCAGATGAGGAATTTAACAATCAAGTGAATAGAATGGAATATCAGTCATCCTTTTCACCAAGCCATTCCTGTCATTGCCCAATGGACTCATGTACAAAGTGACTATAGTGAAAGGGATGGAGGTTAGGCATGGATTCAGCAACATGGACTTCCATTCACCAAAACCAACATGGCTACAGCCACTGCTGAGTGTCCAATCTATCAGCAGAAGAGACCAACACTGAGTTTCTGATATGGCAACATTCCTCAAGGTGATCAGCTAGCAAACTGATAGCAGGTTGTTTATATTGAAAATGCTTCCATTAAGGAAAGGGCATACCATCATGGTATTCCACACACCATTGCCTCAGATCAAGGAATTCACTTCACAGCAAATGAAGTACAGCAATGAGCCCATAATAATTTAATTCAATCATATCACCATGTTCTCCATAACCCAAAAGCAGCTGGTTTGATGGAACAATGGAATGGCCATTTAAAGACTCAAAAGACTTAATTATGTCACCAAGTTAGAATACCTTGGAGGGCTGAGCTAATGTTCCATATATCATACCAGACATATGATCTAGTATACTTTGTCCAATATATAAATCCCAAAGCCAGGATTTATAGGTTCAGAAACCAAGGAGTTCAAAAATGGGAATGGCATCACTCATTATTACCCCTGGTGACCCACTCATAAGATGTTTGTTTCCTGTCCTCATGACCCTATGCTTTGCTCTTTGTTCCAAAGGGAGGAATGCTCCAATCAAGATATGCAACACTAACTTCATTGAACTGGAAACGAAGAATGCTATCTAGATACTGTATGCTCCTAATGACTCCAGTCAACAAGAAGAAGTTACCATACTGACTGGTATAACTGATTTGATTACCAATGGATAGTTATTGCATGATGGAGGTAAAGAAGAGTATGTCTGGAATACAGGAAATTCCTTAGAACGTCTCTTAGTACTACCATGCCCTATGGTTAATGTTAATGGGAAGCTATAGAAACCCAATTTCATCATAGCTACTAATGGCTCAGACCCTCCAGGAATGAAGCTTTGAGTCACTTCACCAGACCAAACAGGACAACCAGCTGAGAAACTTGTTAACCTAAAAGGAAATCTGGAATAGGTAGTGAAATAAGGTAGTTTTAAGTACCAGTTGGGGAGCATGGTAACTCCATATGGTAAGCACTCGACTGTGAACCATAAAGTCTGTGGTTTGAGACCACCAGCCTCTTCCTGGGAGAAAGATGTTCCTACAAAAGTTTTAAAAACCTTGGAAACCCTATACGGGGTCACTCTGAGTCAGAACCAACTTGACAGCACTTGACAACAACCACAACAAGCACCAGCTATGACCATGTTGCAGAAACCAAGACCATCATTGTTACTAGTATTTCTTGTTTATTTAGTTACATGTGTGTGCTTGTGTATGTGCGTATAATATCTTTGTTTACTTCCCTTCCTGTATTTCCATTATGTTTCATAAAATACAAATGCAAAGGGGCTAGCATTTTCAGTTACATACATGTTAGGTATATTATGTTTGGTAAAGTATGACTTTATAATTGGTTTTATTTGGAGATGATATATGATTTAAGTAGTAGTATATAGGTGCTAAAATGACAAAGGGTAGATTATGATAGTTAATGTTTTGTGTCAACTTAGCTAAACTATGGTTCTCAGTGGTTTGGTGACACTCTTCCATAATGTAATCATCTTCCATTTTGTGATCTGGTGTGATCAGCTAATTCGATGAAAGGAGAGTTTTCTTGGTAGGTGTAGTTTGCCTTCTGTCTATTGAAGAATGTTCTGACAAAGCTCACTTTCTCTCAACTCTATACTCTTCAAATTGCCTGATTTCTGCTTCTTGAGATATAAAATTGCAGAATTTGTGAATCTGTCATCTGACGTACAGATCTTGGATTATACAATTCCTGCAGCCTCAAAAGTCAGGTCTTTCTTTGAAAGGACTTTTGGGTAAACAAAAACCTCCAATCTTTTGGTTAATAGTCAAATGTGTTAGCCACTTTGCACCACCCAGGAACTCCTAGAGCATCTGATTGTTGTTAATGTTGTTAAGTGCTGTCAAATTTGTGCTGACTCATAGTGACCATGTATAAGGTTTACAAGGAGCAGCTGATGAGTTTGAACTGATGACTGTGCAGTTAGCAGTCAAGTGCTTATCCTACAGCACCATGCCAGGACTCCTAACTACCTGATGATAGTGGTGGTTGTGTGCCATAAAGTCAGTTGGGACTCACAGTGACAAGTATAGGGTTACTGAGGCTGTAAATCTTTTTGTTTACTTGTTTGTTTTATTTTTAAAGTTTTTTTTAAGGATTTGAATGAAACTTTACAGGGCAGATCATCAATTTTACAGTCAACAAATCATATATTTTGTTTCATTACAATGATTATAATCTCCTCCATGTGGATTAATGCGACAGACTGCAAAGTTGTTTGAACTGCAAGTCGGCAGTTCAAGCTTACCAGCTGCTCCTCGGAAACCATATACAGGGTCACTATGGGTTGGAACTGACTCAACAGCACTTGACAACAACAATAACATACTATCAGTTAACAGTGTTTCTCTCTATTCATTTTAGTTCTTTTATTTTTTTAAACACTTAGGCATTTATAATAATTTAAACCACCAAAGGGCACATTCTGGAAGCCTGCCTCCTGGCCGCCAGATCTCAGTGCCTCTCTTTCCATGAGTCTAGAGTCCTCAGCTGCTCCCTCTCTCCATTTCCCCATCTCTGCCTCCATCTCTGGTATTGCTGCTTCTCTGGATAAGGTCCCGCATTCCACTTGTGCTCTTCTCCCTTGATGTTCCTAGGGTCTTCTGTTTCTGGACTGTAAGATTAACTACTCTCCTGTTTTTTGTTAAAAAACTTCTACCTGTACAACTGTGACAGTCTCAGTTAATCATGATACCAGTTACTCACTATTGAATCATAAGAATTTTATCCCCGTCTCTTTTCACGAGACCCATCTAGACAAGATAAACACTATTCCATGGGCACTCTATCTTCCCCTGCACACTCTTAAACTAAACTCCCTCTTGAAGCCTTGTAAACCAGTCACTTCGTGTCTTTATTGCCCCCTCAATTTAGGTAGCCAATGTCTAAGTTGCCCGTACCTATCTACCCTGTGTACAGAGGGGATGACATTGATACTTGATGTGAAAACTCCTTCCCTCTCTGTTGGTATTTTGAGCTACTACCTCCATGAGTAAATGGAGTAAATGTAAATAAAACAAAAATCCTCACCACTGGACCAATAAACAACATTCTTATCAATGGAGAAAAGATTTAAATTGTCAAGGACTTCATTCTTCTAGGATCGACTATCAACACTCATGGAAGCAACAGTCAAGAAATCAAATGATGTATTGCATTAGACAAATCTGCTGCACAAGACCTTTTTAAAGTGTTGAAGAGCAAAGATGTCAGGTTCAGGACTAAGGTTCACCTGACCCAAGCCATGGTATTTTCTATAACCTCATATGCATGCAAAAGTTGGACAGTGAATAAGGAAGACCGTAGAAGAATTGATGCTTTTGAGTTATGGTCTTGGAGGAGAATATTGAAAGTGCCATGTGCTGCCAAAAAACCCTGTGTTGGAAGAAGGGCAGCCAGAGTGCTCTTCGGAGGCCAGGATGGCCAAACTTTGTCTCTCATACTTCGGACATATTGTCAGGAGGAACCAGTTGCTGGAGAAGGATATCATGTTTTGTAGGGTGGAGGGTCTGAGTACAAGAGGAAGACCACCCCACCCCCCAATGATGTGGATTGGCCCGGTGGCAGCATCGATGGACTCAAGTGTGGTAACAATAGTGAGTTTGGCCCAGGATCAGGCAGTGTTTCGCTCTGCTGTGCATAGGGTCACTATGAGTAGGTACCGACTCGATGGCACCTAACAACAACAACAACCTCTATGAGTATAGGTCAAGTTCTTCAAATTGGATCAATTTACCCTCATTTCCTTTATCAATTTTCTTTTTATCAAGGCTGTAAATCTTTACAGGAGCAGAAAGTAGATTTTTCCTGTGGAGCAGCTGGTAGATTCAAACTGGTAACCTTGAGGTTAACAGCTCAACTAGTACCCCACTATGCTACCATGGCTCCTTAACTACCTAATGTTGTTGTTGTTGCAAAGTGCCATCGAATTAATTCCGACTAATAGCTGCCCTGTATAAGATTTCCAAGGAGTGGCTGGTGAGTTACTGACCTTGTGGTCCAGTGCTTATTCTACAATGCCACCATGATCCCAAATTACCCGATAGTGATATTTTCCTTAGGATAATGAAAGGTAAATAAATAACCAGGCATATATTTTTAAATATTAGGTAGTTTCAGGTAGTTACTACCTAATATATTTTTTAAATATATGTTTGGTTATTTGGTTATTTCTCATTTTCCTCAAGAAAATGTCAATTTTGATAATGGGTTCTAAAAAATGTTTTCAATTACTATATCCCCCAAAGTGTCTGAACATAGTAGAATTCAACAAATAGGTGTTGAATAGGAATGAGCCAAATAAAATCCCATATCTTTCCCTACTACTTTGTCTATAATAAAATAAGTTAGAAAGAAATCCATGAATATGCATGTATTCAACTAACTCATATCGGTTCGTAGTGAGAGGAAGCCAGCAAAAACAAGACCTGTACTTACTCTTAGAAAGCCACATACCACACATTGAAAGATTAATACATTCAGCAAACAAATTGATCTTCAAAGAAGGAACACATTTACGTTGTCCAGCAATGAGAAATCGAATATATAAATGCAGAGGGAGATCCAGAAGACTGGGATAATTGGACCTAGGATCCTCAAGAAGACTTCCTTGTTATCCAACAAGCCACAAGCCCAGCCCCATCATCTGCAGTATAAAGGTCACTGCCGTCTTCCTACTCTTCTCACCCTGGTCAAATTTGACTGGGAAAGTGAGTAAGACTATCTTGCCAGAGATGAGGCCATGATCCCAGCAGGAAGACTACACAGGCAGGTAGAAACTGACCCTGTACTATCTGAGGACCTGGTGTTATACCCGAGTGGACTTTATAAGAGTTCCTTGCCCTATATATGTGCTTTCCTTGTAGAGTAGGGTCACAGTGTTTCCCCTGCATGTTTGCTGGACATGGAGCACAGTTATTATTGAAGAAAATGAAAGCATTCCGATCCTTGGCATTTGAAGTCCTGAATTAGAATAATGGGTTCACCACGGGACCTCTCTGAGCTTCAATTTCCCATGAGTGACTACATGACTCAAAATGCCTGGGACCACCAAGGTGTACATCTTATATTCTAACATAATTATGAGTTGTTGTTAAGTGCCATCAAGTCAGTTTCAACTCATAAAGACCCTGTATAGGGTTTCTGAGGAGTGACTGGTAAGCTTGAACCTCTGACTTTCCATTTTAAACTGGCCTTGCAGTCCAGCGCATTAATTCTCAGCACCACACCAGGATTCCAATTATCAGTTACAATTATTTTCATTTATTAAATTTTGTAATTATTAGTTACAACTTTTATTTCAAAAGGGTCTGAGTTTGAACAATAAACTATACTGCTACTTTAATAATAATAACTGTACATCCCTGTATATCCATTTTAGAATTTTATATGGATTAAATTGTTATATTAAATATGTGAGTAATTTATATCATGTCTGGCACATGCAGCTCAATAAATATTTGTGAAATACTTAAATGCAAGATCATGCCTACACTCTGCCCAGCCCAAGACCCAGACATACCCTGCCCACTTCTCACATCTGGCACATGTATTGGGCCCTCATTTCCTTTTCCTAGTGTCTTTGGACTCTGTTGTTCTCACCTCTTACTTTCCTCTATGGTTGCCTTTCCTGAACTGTCTGGGCCTGGAGCTGAGTGATTCACGGCCCCAGCAGAGAGTATGGGTCTTCCCAGGAGCCATGGCCATTGCAGAAGAGATACTTCCTTGTCCTGGTCATTCAGGTAATGAACAGCCAGGCCACTGTGGGAATGGTTCCCTTATCTTGTGCTGACAATGGTTCCCTTATCTTTACCTCTTCCTCTTCTTGACAAATGGGCCAGCTGGCTGGGCTGGAAGTGTGAGCATTCTATCACAGAGCCTTCATCAAGATTAGTGAATGGAGTTCCTTCTCCTTCCATTAAGATATTGTACAGCAGAACTTGTACTTGGACTTTTCTTGTCCTTTGAGGACACGTGGACTGTAGGAACCAAAAAGGAAGCTGTTGTACACCTGCCATCTTTCACAGAAAAAAGAACAATTCAGAAAAGAGATTGTCTCAATATCAGAGCCCCAGGTCTAGAACCCATGTCACTTCAACTTTGTGAGTTTGCCAGATAGATGGGAACAACTGCAGTGGGTAGGGGTGGGAGTCCAGGTGGAAGACAGGAAGAGGAGCATTGAGTGGACGTCAGAAGAGTCTGGGTACATAGGAAAAGGATACCATCCCATCCCCAGCCCAACTCTACTTCAGCTCTCCAGCAGCTGACGAACCTATTTGTCTAAAGTAGGGCTTATTTAGACACCAGGACATGGTGCTAATGCTGAATTGGCCCTGGGTTCAAGCCCTGCCTCCACCCCTTTGTGGCCATACACATAAGATCAGCCAGATTCAGAAAACATATGCATACATCCTGCAGTAACAAGACACACTTGCACTTAAAAAAAAAAAAACTGTTTTTTTGTTTTTTTTAAAGTTGCTATTTATGTGAAATGCAACCTCCTATATTTTATTTGGCAATCATGCATGGCAAATCCTTCTCTGCTCTGTGCTCACAGTACAAGCAGGTGCTGCCACTGTAATCTCCCCATAGCACAGGCAGGACATGTGTTGGCTAGTGGTCTGCCGTCCAGGGCCAGTGTCTCAAGAGGCCTCAACATGAGCAAGCAGGGTATCAGGCAGCAAAGGAATTAGGCTCTAAAGGTCTGGCCCTACTTGGGCTCATTGAAGAATCATAGAAAGATGGTGGAAATGTCCCTTGGAAACAGTTGCTGGAGATCAACGTGCATCCTCTCTACTCTAGAGCTCGTCCAGAGAGCCAGTGTAGTTCTGCCCTCAAGATCTGGGGTGGAGGATGGTGGCAGAGCAAGAAGAGCAGATAGGCTGGGCCCTGGCCTAAGTAATCCTGCTCACCCATATGGCACGGCTCTTGAACCTCATATATTTGCAGTCCTCATGGTATAGTGGGTTAAGCACTGGTCTGCTAACCACAAAGTTGGCAATTCAAGCCCACCAGTCCAAACCCAAAGAATAAATATGAAGCTGTCTGCTCTGGTAAAGCTTTATAGTCTTGGAAGCTCTAAGGAGCAGTTCTACTAGGTCCTATGGGTTCAATATGAGTTGGAATCAATGGCAGTGAGTTGAGTTTGGTTTTGGGTTTATAACACTGATGCACAGATTAAGTTAGATAACTATGCATTTACATCTAGTTGTCTAACTTGTATGTGCTACCCCAATGAATGAATAAATGTACTTACTGAATACTGCTTTTCTCCCATACCTTTACTTGCTGTTAATTAAGCATGAGATGTTCTCATCCTATCTTTTAACTTTAACATTCTACTTTCTAACTTTTCAGTTGTGTTTATCATGTACTGCAGTCTGGGTGATATCCTCTAACCTACCTTCCACTTCAATCATGACTTCCTTCACTGCATTTAATAAACTGTCCTGGTGTGGGCACTGCAGGATAAACACTGGCCCACACAAACAGTTTGAATTGCAAGGTCAGCAGTTCAAACTCACAGCCGCTCTTCGGAAACCCTATACTGGGTGCTATGAGTCAGAACTGCATCAACAGCACTTACAACAACAGTTAATATATTAATTTTTTAATTTGTCAACTTTAAAAGTTTCTTTTTCTAAGTCGTCCTGTTTTTTCATCATGTCTCAGTCTTCCTTTATAGTTTTGTTTCTTTGTCTTTTTAATTTAATTTATTTTGTTGTTGTTGAGAATACATACAGTAAGCCATGCACCAATTCAACAATCTCTACACATAGAATTTTGACCACGATTACATTCTTTGAATTGTGTAATGATTCTCACCTTGATTTCCTCCTCCATTAACATAAACTCACAGCCCTCTAAGGTTCCTATGTAATCTTTCATGTTGCAGGGTTCAATTTGATCCCACAATGCTTAAAGAACACAATGCTTAAGACAAACATACATGTTCTTTTAAGAACTATGGGATTTTATTAGTTAAGCTAAACTGTTGTTTGGTTTTAAAAATACATCAGGGGATATTTTTATTTAAAATTTTTTTGTCTCCTATCTTTTTAATAATTTTTATAGACTCTTTCATACTATTGTATTACTATCAATGTTTGCTGTTGTTGTTAAGGGCCATCAAGTTGGTTCCAATTCATAGCAACTCTGGATAGGGTTTCTAAGGAGTGGCCAGTGAGTTTGAACCACTGACCTTGCAGTTCAAATCAACCTTGTGGTCCAGTGCTTATCCTACAGCACCACACCAAGAATCCATTTCAGTGCTTTGTTGTTGTTGTTAAGTACCCTGCAGTCAGTTCCGATTCATAGCGACCCTGTGTAGAGTTTCCAAGGAGCAGCTGGTAAGTTTGAGCTGCCAACCTTATGGCTCAATCCAACCTTGTGGTCCAATGCTTTATCTTACAGAACCACACCAAGCTGCACTACTCCAATACCTAGCTCACATAAGAAAGTATCTGCCTGGCATGGTGGTGCAGATTCTTAGGCGAGTCATGGCATCACCTTCTCAGAGTTGTAGACGAAACCAGTCATTATTTCTTTCAAGAGCATCCTCCTGATGTACACTTTCATCTTCTGTATCATTGGTGTTATCCTTCTTGCCATTTGTATTTGGGGCAAGTATGCAATGTATCTGACTTAGTTTTTTGGGTTGAACTGATTGCTGCCATCACTGAATTCATTTTTAGACCTGAATTTAAGAACAGCTTTAAGAGTAATTATGAGAAGTTGCTGAAACAATATAATATTACAGGAGATTATAGAAGTGATGGGGTAGACAGGATCCAAAATAAATTGCATTGTTGCAGTGTCACCAAATA
>NW_006408676.1:6957924-6962476 GCF_000296735.1 Chrysochloris asiatica | reverse complement strand
GAGAGGGGGAATGGCTGAGGACTCTAGATTTATGGTAAGCGAGGGACTAAGAGCTGGTGGCCAGGAAGCAGACTCGTAGAATGTGCCCTTTGAAGGTGTAAGGTATTATATATGCCTGAATGTTGTTGTTTTTCTTAAAAAAAATTAAAAAAAAGCTAAAGTGAATAGAGAGAAATACTGTTAAGTGATGGTACATGGAGGGTATTATAATCATTGTAATGAAACAAGGTGTATGATTTATTGAATGTAAAACTGATGATCTGCCTTGTAAACTTTCACTCAATCCACAATAAAAACCTTAAAAAACTGAATGTACTGCAAACAAAGATGCAAGTAAAGTAAGCAATAAAGGTTGCTTTATAAAGGTAATGACCATTAGAGTCAGAAATGGGAGTTGTTGCAGGAATTTCATCTGGAGTTGCTTGCTTCCAGTTGATTGGAATGTTTCTCGTCTACTGCCCTTCTCACGCCATAACAAATAACCAGTATGAGATAGTGTAGCCAACATATGTGCAGGCTTACTCTCCAACTCTAAGTTTTAGATCACTTGATGTCAACCCTTTATGAAAGAAGTATAAGATTTCCTGAATGGAAGACCACTGATGCCACCCAATAATCTGAAAAACTAATGCAACTACTTAGCACATTAGACTCGATTCAATCAAGCTATTTGTCAGGATTCAATCATGACATTTGTTCCATATCTTCTAAATCCACCTATCATCCCTCTCCTTTTAGATCTTTGAAGCACCCTGTATCACCCTGAAACACTGAAAGAGCCAGTAAATTGTCAATGAAAATAACATGTCAAATATGTTTGCCATTTTGTATTGTGCACTCATTCATAATCAGTGAGGCCTTTTTCTATAAAATTTCTCCATGGTCTAAGTTACAAAAGTGTAATTCCAAAGCATTGTTTGTTTGCTTTTCCTGGCACCTTGAAGTATCACATACTTGGGACCAATTTTTATGATCATTGCTCAGCCTGAGGGTTCTTGCCCCACACAGATACTATAAATGTCAACCATGAACTGATGCATGATAGTGACTTGGGAAATCATTTATTCAAAAGAGATCTTTCTTCCCAGTCAGAAGCACTGGCAATGTCTTCTTACCATCTCCCCGAGTAGTGGCAGCATTTTCCTATCCTTCCTTTCAATAACTGTGCTTTCTTTCGAGAGTCCTGCTCTGTTCAAGTAGCTGTTTCAAGTCCTTGCTTTGTGTAGGTTGAGTCCTCCTCTCCTATCTTTTGTAATTAGAACCCATAACTTTATATGCATACTCACATACACTCACACACACATACTCACCTCACTCACATATTCAGAAACATACGCACACATAGTCACACACGTTTACACACTCACAGACTCTCACATTCACATACAAGCATGCACACACTCATATATGCACATACACACATTCACTTACACATATTCACATAACCACCCATGCTCACACTCTCACAATTCATAGCATGTGAGCACACACTAATTCATGCACATTCTTAGACATTTGTGCTCACACCTCCACACTCACACATTCACACACACTCACATTTACACATTCATACATGTGCACACATTCACACTCACATGATTACAGATATTTATACACCCATATACTCATAAGGAGCTCTGGTAGTGTAGTGGTTACAAATCGGGCTGCTAACCTCAAGGTTGGCAGTTTAAAACTACCAGCCGTTCCACAGGAGAAAGATGACACTTTCTGCTCCCGTAAAGATTTACAGCCTTGGAAACCCTGTAAAGGGTCACTATGAGTCAGAACTGACTCCATGTTACTTAACAACGTACTCACACATCACTTGTATACTCACACACTATCACACACTCACATTCACATGCAAACTCTCATACAGTCAGATGAGGAGAGGCATGACAGGCACATCCAAGTCCCGTCAGAGTAACAAAGAGTGGGGGCCCAGTCTCTGGCTCAGACTCTATATGGTTACATTTTGATCACTCTAACTTTCCAATTTCCTATTCCAGGTATCTAGAAAGATTGCTCAATTTCTGACCCACAACTTCTCAAACAATTCTTCTGCTGTCTCACACTGAGAGGGGTAGAGGCAGAGCGCTCTGGGAAAAGCCAGAGGCTTCCTGTGCCTTTCCTCCTGGGTAGTGTCTCCTCCTTCCACACTTGGGAGTGCTAACAAAGTAGAAACCACCTCATCAAAACAGAGCCATAAAAGATTCCTGGTCAGACAGAGTTAAATGTATGTTTGTTGTTGTTATTAAGTGCTGTCAATTCAAGTCTGACCCATAGTGACCCTGTATAGGGTTTCCAAAGAGTGACTTGGTGAGCTTGAACTGTCGACCTTGCGATTCAAATGACTTTGCAGTCTGACACATTAGCCCACAGCGCCACACCAAGACTCCGTAAATGTATGTGTTGTTGTTCTTGTTAAGTGCCATTGAGTTGGTTCCGACCCATAGTGACCCTGTATCAGGTTTCCAAGGAGTGACTGGTGAGATTGAACCACTGACCTTGTAGTTCAAATGACTTTGCAGTCTGGCTCATTAACCCACAGCGCCACACCAGGATTTCTAAATGTATGTAGGACTGTTTATAAACTCATAATGGCTTTACTGAGACTTGCTATTATTATGGCCTGAGCATCTATGCCCCTTATTCATCCTCCTCTCTGTCTCCAATTTTCCCTCCCCAAAATGACCAGGAAGCCTCCTACAGGAGGAGCATTATGAATCACAAAGAGAGGCCTACATTACAAGAACATCCTTGAATTCCGAGCCCTTCTATTTAATGACTTCACACAGAAGTAGTCCTGTTGGTCTGATGGAAGGTCACCTCCTTAGTCTAGTCCCACCTGGGGGCACCTCTGATGTCCTGCCATTGACCCTACAGTGAAGGCAGTCCAAGAGGCATGAGGAAGCCTCCAGCTTCCCCATATTTAACTGGGTTACTTCTGAATCCTTGCTTGGGGCAGGCCTGAGAAGAGGCCAGAGGTGGGGAAACAAGTGGTTTTACATAACATGGGAGATTCTGAACTTCCTGGCTACCAATCACTGATCCACCCAATAATTCAGTCTCAAGCCAGGACATGCCAGTGCTCCATGAGCTTGCTTTCAATGTGTGCAATGTGAAACTTTCCCCATCACTTGTTTCAAAGGAGAGAAAAAAGGCTTCCTTCACTCATTCACCATGACTCATTCATTCATTCATATATTTATTTGTCAACTTTGTGGAAGCATTCTCAATACCAAGCACTGAGCTAGGTACTAAGGAAATACTGTCACTGTCTCCATTATTAAATGAAAACCAGACATGAAAACCGAGAAAACATATTTGATATATGTATCTGCAAAAGGAGCATATGACAGCAGCAACCCATATTGTCCAGGAGGACTTCACAAAGAAGGGGAATATTTGAACCAGATCTGAACTAGTCAGTAGAGTTAGAAATGAAGAAGAGAAGGGGTGAAGCACTGAAGTAGTGGGAAAGTAGAGGAGCTGGATTGTGAAAAGTCTGACTTACTATAATGAACTCAAACCACAGTGCTGAAGGGCCAAAAGGGTTTTACATAGGGTAGTACAAAGGCACATCTGGGTCTTAGAAGGATTGCTGTTGGTAGTTGTTAAGTGCCATCCAGCTGGTTCTGACTCATAGCAAGCATATGCACAACCAAATGAAACACTTCCCAATGCTGTGCCATGCTCGTACTAGCTGTTATATTTGAGTGCATTAATTCTGTCACTATATCAATCTATAGCATTGGGAATTTTCCATTTTTTTCTAATATTCCACTTTACTAAGCATGATGTCCTAATTCATCCTGACAACATGTCCAAAGAATACGTTGCCTTCCTCACTTCTTAGGAGCATTCTACCTGTACTTCTAAGACAGTTTGTTCCTCTGGTGTTGTTGTTATGTGCTGTTGAGTCGGTTCTGACTCATAGTGACCCTGCACAGTAGTCTATGGTAATTTCAGTATACTTCTCCAACACCATAATTCAAATGCATTGATTCTTCTATGAATAAGGTCTTCCTTATTCATTGCCCAACTTTCACATGCATATGAGGGGTTTAAAAAAAATACCATGGTTACATACATACAATGGAATAGTATGCTACCTTGAAGAACAACAAGGAAGCTGCAAGACACCACATAACATGGATAAACCTTGAGGACAGTATGCTGAGTGAAATTAGTAAGTCACAAAAGGAGAAATACTGCAAAGGACCATTACTGTAAAAGATTAAGAAAAAGAACACACACTAAAAGTGGGAAAAAATTATATATATATGTATTTGCTGATCACCAGGATGGATAGGATGGATGGGATGAAGGGAAGGGAAGGAGGGGAAGATAGAGCACAGGGTAGGGAATGAACACAGGATAGCTTGGGTGTGGGGGGTGGGGGTGGCAATACACAAGAAGGGGGAGGGGAATGGAAGAACAAGGCAGATGGGAGAACAGTTAGGCAGGTTTGAATGGGCTAAGTGGGACAGAGGTAAATGATGATGTATGCACAACCTTGGAACAACAGGGCTCTGGGATATAGGGATTG
>NW_006408676.1:6941384-6956534 GCF_000296735.1 Chrysochloris asiatica | reverse complement strand
CACTTGTGTGGTGTACCCTTTGGTTATTTGATGATGCATGGAGGGGATTGTAATCATTGCAATGAAACAAACTGTGATAAGATGAGTGTAAAGCTGATGTTCTCCCATGTAAAACCTCACAATAAATACTTCCAAAATATATATATATATTTTGGCTTACCTCATTTTCTCTTACAGTAACTCTCACATTTGATAATTTCTCTTGACCAAGTGATGATACAGAACAATTTTTCATTCACATAAAATATTATTTCAGTATAATATAGCATACCCTAACACACTTGGCACTGGATATATGTGGATGTTGGAGGATGGTGGAAAGCCTTCTCAAATTCCAAATAGCCCATATATAAAAGAAATCAATAGATATTTTCTCAAATTTGACAACAAATTAAATACATATTTCACTAAATCCAAACTAAATTTATCCTCTCTTCAACTCCACATTTTTAAGTTGTTGTTAAGTTACATTGACGTAGTTCCTACTCATATTGACCTTGTATAGGGTTTCTGAAGCTGTAAATATTTTCCAGAGCTTACAGCATCATCTCTCTCCAGCTGAGTGACTGGTGGGATCAAACCACTGGCTTTGTGGTTCACAGTTCAGTGCTTATCCTACAAGTCACCTCACACCCCAGATGAAATAGTAGGGGGTGAATTTACTACCCTGCAGGAGACAACTAAGTTTCACTAAAATTAAATATAAAGTGTGAAATATGGCTAACACGCTATTTGCTCAAAAGAAATTAAAACATATGTTCATATAAAAACCTGCATATGAATGTTAATTGAAACTTCATTTATAGTAACCAAAACTAGAAACCGTTAACATGTAGATGAATAAACTAATTGTGAAGTATCCAGATGACTAAATGTTTTTGTTAAGTGCCATCGAGTCATTACTGTAAGTGAAAATGAGGCTGAGTTCTGACTCATAGCAAAGGTTTCTGAGGAGTGGCTCATGAACTTCGAACCATTGAAATTTTGGTTCAAATGACCTTGAGGTTAAAAGGAACTTTCAGTCCAGTGTTTATCCTACAGTGCCACACCAGGACTCTAATGATGAAATAGTACTCAACAATAAAATCAATAAACTATTAATATACACACAAAAAAATTTACCATGGCTTGGGTCAGGCACACCTTAGACCCCAAACTGGTATCTTTGTTCTTTAATACTTGAAAGAGATCTTTGCAGCAGATTTGCCTAATACAATACATTAGTTGATTTCTTCACTGCTGCTTCTATGAGGATTGTTTGCATATCCAAGCAAAATTGTGTCTTTGACAACTTCAATCTTTTCTCTGTTTATAAAAATGCCATCATTGGTCTAGCTTTGAGGATTTTTGTTTTCTTTACATTGAGGTGCAATTCAAACTGAAGACTGTAGTCTTCGATCTTCTCACTAAATATTTCAAGTCCTCTTCACTTCCACTATGCAGTTGTATCATCTGCATATAGTAGGTTGTCAATGGGTCTTTCTTCAATCCTGATATCATGTTCTTCTCAGAGCACACTGATTGAATAAATATGGTGGAAGAATACAGCCCTGTCATACACCTTTCCTAATTTTAAAATATTCAGTATTCCCTTGTTTTGTTCGAATGACTGCCCCTTGGTCTATGTACAGGTTCTTCATGAGTACATTTACCCATTCTTCCCAATGTTACCCATAGCTTGTTATGATTAACACAGCAAATGCCTTTGCATGATCAGTAAGGTACAAATAAGCATCTTTCTGCTATTCTTTACTGTCAGCTAAGATCCATCTGGTGTTAGTAACGATATCCCTAGTTCTGCATCCTCTTCTGCATCTGACTTGGATTTCTGGGAGCTCCCTACCAATGTATTGTTGAAATTGTTTTTTATTTATCTTCAGCAATATTTTACTTGTGTGTGTAAAATTGATGATATTATTAAATGGTGTCAGCATTCCATTAAGTCACCTTTCTTTGGAATGAACACAAATATCAGTCTTTTCTAATCAATTGGCCAGGAAGCTGTCTTCCAAGTCAGGTAGTATGTCTTCTTGGCATACATGAGTTAGTGTCTCCAGTGCTGCATCAGTTTGTTAAAACATTTCAATTTATTCTATCAATTCCAGGGGTCTTGTTTTTCACCAATGCCTTCAGTGCAGCTTTGGTTCTTGATCATATGCTACCTCTTGAAATGGTTGAGCATTGATCAATTCTTTTTGGTACAGTGACTAAGTATATTCCTTCTATCTTTTTTTTTAATGGTTCATGTGTCATTTAATATTTTGCCTATAGAATTCATCAATATTGCAAGTAGAGGCTTGAATTTTCTTATCAAATTTTTCAGCATATTTTTTCTTTTGAGTTTTCTAGCTCCAGATTCTTGAACATTTTATTATAATACTTGACTTTGTCTTCTTGAGATGTCCTTTGAAAATTTTTGTTCAGCTCTTTTACTTCATCATTCTTCTAGTTGCTTTAGTGTCTATATGCTCAAGAGGAAGTTTCAGTCTCTTCTGACATCCATTTTGGTCTTATTATTTGTGCATCTTTGTAATGATCTTCTTCATGGATCACATTCATGATGTCATCCCACAACTGTTTTGGCCATTGGTCATTAGTGTCTAATGTATCATACCTGTTTTTGAGATGGTCTCTAAATTAAGTTGGGATATACTCAAAGTCATACTATGGCTCTCATGGACTTGTTTTCATTTTCTTCAGCTTCAGCCTAGACTTGTATAAAAGCAACTGATGATTTGTTTCACAATCAGCTTCTGGCCTTGTTTTCAGTAGTGATGTTGGGTTTCTCCATTATCTTTTCCTACAGATATAGTAAATGTGATTCCTGTGTATTCCATCTGCTGAAATGCAACTGTATGTTGGTGTTTTTGTTACATGCTATCGAGGCACTTCTGACTCATAGCATCACTGTGTAGCTGCTAATTTGAACCACCAACTAGTGTACTATCCCACAGTGCCACACTAACACTTCAGCATAGTCACTGTTTATGTTATTAAGGAAGGGTATTTGCAAAGAACAAATCTTTGGTCTTGAAAAATTCTATCATGTGATCACCAACCTTATTCCTATCACCAAGATCATATTTTCCTACTAAAGATCATTCCTCTTTGTTTCCAACTTTCACATTCCCATCACCAGTGATTACTAATGTGTCTTGACTGCATATTTGGTCAATTTCAGACTATGAAAGTTGGTAGAATTCTTGAATTTCACCATCACTGTCTATAGAGGTTGATACATAAATGTGAATAATAATGGTAATAATAGTTAAAGTTTTATATTGATTTGGTTGGGCCACGATTCCCAGTGGTTTGGCAGCTGAGGTGTAGTTATCCCTCATGATGAGATCTAATATAATGTAATCACTTCTATGATGCAATCTGTTATGGGCAATAAATCGACTGAAAGGAAGTTTCCCTGGGAGTGTTGGCCAGCTTCCAATATATTAGACACTCATGTAACGACTGCATGCCTTCAGCTGGTAAGGTCCACAATACATTTTCATTGTCCTATCTCAGAAGTACCTCAACTCTCCAGCACTACGTCTTAATTTAATCCACAGAGACCATGATTGCCTTTCCCTACCACAAGACATCACATTGTATCACATTGATGACATTATTCTTATTTAATCTAGTAAGGAAGAAATATCAATAACTCACAACTTATTGGTGAAACATTTATATGCTTTTCAACTCAGTGAAATTTCCAGGGATTCAATGGTGTGGATCATGTCAAGATATTCCTAATTAAGTGAGGGTTAAGTTATTGCCTCTGGCCCCTCCCACAACTAAAAAATGGAGCACAATGGTTGGTGGGCCTTTTTGGATTTTGGAGGCAATATATTCCTCCAGCCTATTTATCTATCAAGAGACATGAAAAGTTACTAGTTTTGAGTGGGACCCAGAACCAGAGACAACTCTGCAACAGGTTCAGGCTGCCATGCAAGACACTCTGCCTCTTGAATCATATGATCCAGCTGATCCAATGGTGCTTGGAATGTCAGAGGCAGCTAGAGATGCATTTTGGCAGGCCCTATTGGTGACTCACAGTGTAGATCCTTAGAATTTTGTAGCAAAGCCCTGTCATCTTCTACAGATAATTATTTTCCTTTTGAGAAAGGAAATTATCTGTAGAGGACATGTTGGCTTGTTATCTGTAAAGTATATGTTGGCTTGTTACTGGGCCTTAGTAGAGACTCAACACCTAACCATTAGCCACCAAGTCACCATGTGACCTGAACTACCCATCATGAAATGAGTGTTGTCTGACCCACAGAGTCATGAAATTTGATGTGCACAGCAGCACTCTATTATTAACTGGTAGTATATATAAGACCAAGATTGAGCAGGATCTGAAGGCAAAAGTAAGTTGCATAAGGAAGTGGCCTAAATGCCTCTGATCTCCTTATCTGTCACATTACCTTCCCTTTTACAGTCTACATATATGGCTTCATGGGGGAGTTCCTTATGATCATTTGACTGAGGAAGAGAAAACTCATGTTTGGTTTACAGATGATTCTTCATAGTAGGTAGGCACCATTTGAAAGTGGACAACAGCAGCACTGTAGTCACTTTATGGAACTTCCATGAAGGACAGTGCTGAAGGGAAATCTTCTCAGTGGACAAAACCTCAACAATGTACCTCATTGCTCATTTTTCTTAAAAAGAGAAATGGCCGGATGCACAGCTGTATATTGGTTTATGGACTGTGGCCAGTGGTTTTGTCACAATGTCAGGGACTTGGAAGGAACCTGATTAGAAAATTGGTGACAAGGAGCTGTGGAGAAGAGGTATGTGGATACAACTCTCTGAATGGGTCAAAAAGTAAATTTACTTGTCTCATGTGAATGCTCACCAAAGGGTTATCTCAGGAGAGATTTTTAACAATCAAGTGGATAGGATGACATAGTCTGTGGAAACTTTTCCTCTAGTCACTCCTGTCACTGTCCAATAAGGTCATGAACAAAGTAACCCCGGTGGTGGGAATGGAGATTATGCATGGTCTCTGCAGCAAGGCTTCCACTCAGAAAAGCTAACTTGGTTACTGCTGAGTGTCCAATTGCCAACAGCTGAAAACAATACTGAGTCATCGATATGGGACCATTCCTCAGGGAGATCAGCCAGCAACCTCATGACAGGTTGATTACAACAGACCACTTCTATTATAGAAAGGACATTTTGTTTCTACTGATATAGACTTACTCTGGATATGGATTTGCCTTTACTTCACACAATGTTTATGTCAAAACTACCATGGACTTATCCATCATTATGATATCCCATACAGCATCACTTTGGATCAAGTGTCTCACTTCACAGAAAATGAAGTGTGGGAATGGGCCCATGTTCATGTAATTCACTGATCTTACCATGTTCCTCATAATCCTGAAGCAGCTGGCTTGATCTAATGATAGAATTGCCTTTTAATGATACAATTACATGACCAGATACTCAACAGAGTTGGGGCAATGGTCTCCAGGAAACAGTATATGCTCTAAACAAGCATCCAGTATATGGTGCTGTTTCTCCAATATCCAGGATTCATGGGTCCAGGAATCAAGGGGTGACAATGGGCGTGACATTACTCGCTATTACTCCTAATGAACCACTCAAAAAATTTTATTTTGCTTCCTTTCCCTGTGGCCTTATGCTTTTCGAGTTTTATTTTTATAGTTTTAGTTTTTTAGTTGTTTTACTTTTAATTTCAAAGGGAAGAATACTCCCATTTGAAACACAATACTTATTCCATTGAACTGTAAGTTAAGAATGCCACCTGGTCACTTTGGGCTCCTCATGTCCCTGGCTTCTTATGTAGGCAAAGACGGGAGGTACTGTGTTGGGTGGTGTGCTTGATCATGATTACCAAGGATATATGGAATTAACTTTGCATAAAGGAGGTCAAGAAGAATATGTGTGGAATCCAGGAGATTCTTTGGGACAACTCTTAGTTCTATCATGCCCTGTAATTAAAGTCAATGGTCAACTACAGCAACCCAAATCCAATATTACTAATAATGGCCCAGTTCCTTCAGTAATGAAGGTTTGGATAACCCAACCAGAAAAAGAACCACAACCAGCTTAGGTGCTTGCTAAATTCAAATGGATAGAGGAAGAGGGTAGTTCTAAAGACCAGCTATCACCACATGACCAGTTGCAGAAACTAGAATGTAATTGCTACAAGCATTTTTTTGATATGTGTCCATCAAATAATTTATCCTTGTTCTGTTTTGAAATATAAGATGTAAATAAGGTCAGTGCATTTTTGGTTGTACACGTGCTAGTTGTACCATGTTAGGTGCAAATATGGCTTTATAATTATCTTTATTTAGAGTATGAATATGGTTTACAGAGATATTAACAGGTACAAATTGACAAGGGATGGTCTGTGATAGTTAAAAGGTATTGAGTGAACTTTCCTGGGCCAGGATTCTCAGTGGTTTGGCAGTTGAGATGTAGTTATCTCCCATGAGGAGATCTAATATAAAGTACTCAGCTCTATGATAAGGTCTATGTAAGCTGCCTGTCAATTGAAAGGAAGATTCTTAAGGAGTGTGGCTGCCTTCCAATACATTTAACACTCATGCAAAGCTTGCATGCTCTCTGTTGGGTCTAGATATTGCATCTGGCTTGTCCTCTGACCTCTGGTTCTTTGGACTTAAGCCAATGGCCTGCTGTCTTAGCTACTGATCCTGAGAGTCAGCAGCCTTGTTTCTTATCTGCTAGGCCTGCCTGCCTGCCATCTGATCTTCCAATCTTGGTTCATCAGGTTTGCAGCTATGTAAGTCAGAAGATTTCATCCTGACGTCTAACTCACAGACTTGGGACTGACCACCTCTACAACTGTGTGAGTCATTTCCTTGATAAGCTTCACTGTTTTTGCTTTCCTAGAGAACTCGTGCTAAGATAGTGGTATTAACTGGTCTTCCTTGCAGGTATATGGAAATTATCTTATCACAGACAGGATTGTACTTCAAGATAGATCTTGAAATATTCTTTTGGAGGCAAAGCCATTCCTCTTAAATTTGTCAATCTTGGCATAGTCAACCATGTGATTGTTTGATTCAAAATGGCCAATACCTGTCCATCTCAGCTAATACCTAAGTTATCAATCTTTATGCATTCCATTTCATTTTTGATTACTTCAATTTTCCTCAATTCACAGTCTGTGCATTCCACATTACCATTATTAATAGATGTTTGCAGCTGTTTCTTCTCATTTGTGTTTTTCCCATAAGCTTATGAAAGTCCCAAAATCTTTACACATGTGTTAAGGCTAATTCTATTTTGAAGAGGCAGCTCTTCACCAGTCATAATTTGAGTGCCTTCCAACCAGAGGAGTTCATCTTCCAGCACTGTATCAGAAAACGGTCTGTTGCTATTCATAAGGCTTACAGTGGCTAAGCATTCAGAAGTGATCCAGCTTTCCTTCTTCCTGTCTTAGTCTGGAAGCTCTGCTGAAACCTGCCCACCATGGGTTACCCTGCTGGTCTTTAAAATACTGGTGGAATAGCTTCAAGCATCACAGCAAACCACAAACCATGACAGTATGACAAATTGACAGCTGATTGGTTATTAGAAAAGTTTGTTATTGTAAGGTGTCATCGGGTCAATACCAACTCATAGCGATCATATGCACAACAGAATGAAACACTGCTCAGTCTTGGGACAACCTCACAACTGTTGCCATGCTTGAGCACATTGATGCTACCACTTTGTCAATCTCGCTTTCTGGGGGGTGGGGGGTAATCTTCCTCTTTTTCTCTGACCCTCCACCTTACCAAACATGATATCCTTCTCCAGCTACTGGTCCCTCCTGACAATATGTCCGAAGTATAAGAGATGAAGTTTGGCCATCCTGGCCTCCAAAGAGCATTCTGGCTGCACTTCTTCTGACACAGATCTGTTGGTTCTTTTGGCAGCCCATGACACTTTCAATATTCTCCTCCAATATCATAACTCAAAAGCATCAATTCTTCTATAGTCATCCTTATTCACTGTCCAGCTTTCACATGCATATGAGATTATTGAAAATATTAAGGCTTGGGTCAGGCACGTAAACCTTAGTCCTCAAACTGACACCTTTGCTCTTGAACACTTTAAAAAGGATCTGTGCAGCAGATTTTCCTAATGCAATACGTCATTTGATTTCTTGACTGCTGCTTCCATGAGTGTTGATAGTTGATCCGAAAAAAATGAAGTCCTTGACAACTTCAATCTTTTCTCCTTTGATAAGAATGTTGTTTATTGGTCCAGTGGTGAGGATTTCTGTTTTCTTTACATTGAGATGTAATCTATACCAAAGACTGTGCTCTTTGATCTTCATCAGTAAATATTTTAAGTCCTCTTCACTTTCAGCAAGCAAGGTTATATCATCTGCATACCTCAGGTTATTAATGAGTCTTCCACCAATCCTGATGCCATGTTTTTCTTCATATCACCCAGCTTCTCAGATTATTTGTTCAGCATACAGTTTGAATAAGTATGGTGAAAGAATACAGCCCTATCGCACACCTTTCTTAATTTTAAACCATTCAGTGTTCCTATGTTCTGTTTGAACAACTGCCTCTTGGTCTATGTACAGGTTCCTCATGAGCGCAATTAAGTGTTCTGGAATACTCATACTTCACAATGTTGTCCATAGCTTGTCATGATCCACACAATCAAAAGCCTTTGAAGAGTCAATAAAGCACAGGTAAACATCTTTCTGGTGTTCTCTGCTTAATTGGGCTCAAATTGACAGAGGTTGGATTGGAGCAGGAGGCTAGGATTCTTCCAGAGGTGAGGTAATGAGCACAGTGAGGATGGAGACAAGAGGGTAAACCTGAGGTACCCACAGGGCCAAGTTCAGTAGGACCTGATGATTTGGGGAAGAAAAGATGACTCTCCTTCAAGATTCTGTCAGGTAATTCGGAGGATGATGGAGATGGGAAACTTCTCCCAAAACTCTCCCCTCCAGACAGCATGCTGGTGTTAGAACCTGACAAGCAGAGCCTCTCAATTGACTGGTCCTCTGCAGTCCCAGGGAAGGGAGGAAGTGCAGAAGGACCTACTATTTTAAGTCCTGATCATCTATTTTTAATATCCCCTGGAGACTCCAGCAACTCCAAAGCAATTGCATTATTTAAAACTGACTTAAATTGGGAACAGAATAGACAAATGCATCTATTGTTAATCATTATCCCCTTTCTGCTATAGCATCTTCTCTGTTTCCCTAGAAGAGAAGCAGCTATTCAGGCAGAGCACTGGGACTCTACCTTCTCTGCTAGCAGCTCAGCACAGGGCCTACAAAGAAACTTTAATTACTCCCTCTATTCCTAGCTATGGAGTCCTGGTATGGTGCTGTAAAGTAAGCACTGGACTGCTAACCAAAAGGTCTATGGTTCAAATCCATCTGTCATTCCTCAGAATTACTAGGAGTCAGAACCAATTATACAACACTTAACAGTGACAACATTTCTAGCTATGCAATGGAGCTGGCCATTCCACTACTCTGTTAAGCAGATCATACTGAGAACACAGTATTTTCCTTTCCAGTGACAACTTGGAGATATCCAAGTTATTTGAGTTTCATTTGCTGAACCACCAGGTTATATGACCCTGTAGGTGACTGGCCTGTTCCCTCTAAACTAGCAGCATCTGGGTGACTAGGTACTTGGGAGCCCTGAAGTTCTAGCCTGAGGTAAGAAAAAAGTCAGTGCCAGGGAACTGGTTGCTATGGAGATTTTCTTTACAACAAGTTGAGTAGTTGGGGCTGTCTGCTGAAGCTAACACTAAAGGAATTCACCATAAGGAGGAGGGAATCACAGAGATAAATGCATGTATACAACCACGGAGTCTGCCCTTTAACTGGGAGCCTGGGTAGGACAGACATTCCAGAATAAACACCATAGCTGCAGAAAGGAAGGAAGGAGGTAGGGATAAAGCAGACAAAATATCCTAAAGACCTGGTATGAGCCAAAAAGTGAGGTCACAGCATTCACATTCTGTCCCTTTTGGCCTTCAACAAACCCCACCTGTATAGATGAGGGCACTGAAGTCACTGACCTTGAAGGACTCATCCAAAATCTCACATCAGTAAATAATAGACTTGATGTATGAGCCTAGATTTCTTTTACAATAGCATCCATAGTCCTTCTTCTAGGGTAAGGGCACACTTACTTGCCCCAGTGACACAGCTCTGAGGTAGATGCCACAAGGGCATAGAACTAAGTCAATAGGAAAGACAAAGAGAGCCCCTTTTCCAAAATGCACTCTGTCCCAAACTCCAAAACTCCACATGGTGGTCCTGGATTCCAAGGTCCCAGTGAATCGTCCCTTCCTGCCCTCAGTGATGCCTATTTTGCTCTTCTCCAAAGCCAGGCTGTTGCTCTGAGGGTGCTTTTCCCTCTCTCATTTTTTGTTTTGCTTGGGCTCTCGATTTCCTGGCTGTATTGTTCATATGTAGGCCTGAGTTTCTGCTTTCCTAAAATGCCCTCATGGCATACCTTGTGAACTGTCCCTGAACACCTCAGCTATGATGCTTCCTGACTCTGGGGAGGAACTTCAGGTCCAACTCTCTTTTTCTAAGTGCTACTCAGGACACTCAGAGTAAGGAAGCTAAGTGATAGTATGTAAAGGGCCAGGACACAATCAGTCAGCAAAGAGGGTTCCAACACAAAGGCATATGACCCTATAGGCAACCACACGGCTCCATGTGCTCTCCCCTTCCTGGAGGCTTACTTTCAACCTCATGGGCCTTTTTTGTTTGCTTTTGTATTCTAGTTGAAACCTTTAATGTGTAATCAGTGCTCAGAATGTCAGGAATATGATAAATAACCAGAACACCATTTTTTCTAGATTCAAAACAAGCTGCACTGGAGATGCCAAGGACTGGGCTCTCAAGATGAGCTTCCTTAGACCCCTTGTTGATCCTAAGAAAGTATCCAGCTCCTATATTGTGTTCAACTTCTGATCTGGACTCAGTATTAGAGATTTGGGAACTCTGGTTCCAAATGACATTAATCTAAACTACAAGGCAGCCACAGAATCTGGAAACATAGGTGACTGTAAATAATAAATGGTTTTCTGATTTTAAATTATAGTACATGATATAGTTAATGACATACCATGATATGCTATATGTGTTATCTTTTATTTGCAATCTATAATGCAATATGGCATGCAGAATTGCAACAAGTACAGCCCCTTCATGTAACACCCACCAGTTTCTATACCTGTATCTGTGCATATTAACCCATACAATTTGTGAGGAATTTAAAAAGCCTGTATCTTTACCAGACACCAGAAGAAATCATTAAGACATTTTTCTGATGAGCTTCCAGCCTACACCACCTAGATACTTGGCTCAATCCAGTTTGGGAAATTCATCTAACCAGTCCAGAACCACTCCATCATAATGAGACAAGCAGGCCATTAATTGGGCATTTAATTTGGGCAAATATGACAATCAATAATCTATGTTCTGAAATGTATGACCATCACAAGAACCAATGTGAGGGAGAATCTAATTACTTAATAAACAAGCTACGAGAAGCATGGGGAAATCTGGTCTCAGGATGACTTAATTCTAATTTTATTATTTCTCATAGACACACACACATACATGCACACTACATTCCCTCTCTTTCTCAAGCTGTTCCTAATAAGCTGCAAAAACCAAAACCAAACTAAATTCACTGCTATTAAATTAATTCCTATTCATCGCAACCTTATAGGGCACAGGAGAACTACTCTATCGGGATTCCAAAGTGGCAAATCTTTTAGGAAGCAGACTGCCTCATTGTTCTTCTGAAGATAAACTGGTGAGTTCAAACTGCCAAACTTTTGGTTAGCAACCCAATATTTAACCCACTGCCCCACCAGTGCCCCTGAGAGGCTGCAAGAATTAAATATTTCCTTACATTCCCAGACCAGAGAGCAAAGAGACTCCTTCTACCAGTTCCAGGTATAAAATGCTTCAAAAGGTCTCTGATGGGCACAGATTAGTTCACAGATATTCCAGAATCAATCTTGATCACCAAGGGTATGGGTAGCCACATGTACCCTGACTGACAGCTCCATCAGAGAAATTGGTAAGGAAGAGACCCTTCCTCAAAATAAAAGGTCTATGTTCTGGAAACCCCAAATAAGAACTACATACAATAAGGACCTTTGCAAGTTAATCATTTTTCTGACTAGCAGAAGCAGGGTCGTACCCTAGGGGACACCCACTGAAGCTTCTGCCTACATAAATCATTTTAAGAAATGTCTACATTTTTCATAAAAGTAGTGTTAATACTCTTTCTAGAGAAAAAGCTCAGACAAAAACAAACTCCTATGTGCTTAATTAGAGTCCGGATGTGGCATCGTAGGATAAGCACTGGACAGCTAACTATGAGATCAGCAGTTCAATTCCACCAGATGCTCCTCAGAAACCCTATACAGGGTTGCTATGAGTTAGAACTGACTCAAAAGCACGTAACAGCAATAGCAACAACTTGCTTAATTACCTAAGTGATATCACCTGTTGTTGTAAAGCGTCTTCCAGTTGGTTCTGTCTCATAGCAACCCTGAATAGGGTTTCTGAGGCTTTTTAAAATGTTTGCAGGACCACAAAGTCTCATCTTTCTTCCGTGGAGCAGCTGGTGGGTTTAAACCCTATGGTCCACAGTCCAGTCTTATCATATGAAGTCGTCACACTCCTAAGTGTATACTTTTCTTTACATTGTCCCCAGGGAGTGACTAAAACTTTTCTGGCACTGGTGCTGCCCCAGACCCAGGCCCACTGTCTATTCCTCCTCCTGACTTCCAGTTTGGCAAAAACTGATACTTGCTTACTTAGTACTGTTATACTATGTAATAGAGGGTAGGTGGGTTCTTTTATATGGCCTTTTGTTCTTGGTACTTGTAAAATAATTTAGGAGATTTTCTAAATTCTGATCCTGATGGTCATTACTGTTGTTCTTTAATTGACAAGGCCTTTGCTGACTGACATTTCCTGGTCAATTGATAATTAGTTGGACTCTGATATGGTGGGGGAGGGAGGTGACAAACCATGTAATTTATAAGGAGAATGAGGAACGACTTATATAAAGAAGTGAAATGCAGAAATTGGGGTGTGGGGGGGTTTACTCAGAGCTGAGATATTTTTTGTATCTGTAGGACACAGAAGCTCCCATGTCAGAAACTCCTCAAGACTTGGGTCAGAGCTGTACCATGCTTAGAGCTGTGGGCAATAATAGCAATCATGCCTGAAGAAATGGACACAATGAGTAGGCCTGGACAGCAGCAGCCAAGGTAAAGGTCAAACTTCCACCAGGAGATGTAAGGTAGTCACACAGAGCTTGTACACCCCAAGCAGGGAACCACTGCTGAGATTCATTGGACTCCCACTGGTCAAGAGCAGCCATGGGCACTGTCCCACAGCAGTCTCAGGAGCAAATGTAGGGTACCACCCTACAGCAGAGCCAACTAAGGGAAAAGAGATTGAGCTGTCCGAGGTCCTGATTCAACGATGGGTGCCAGCTGAGAGATGTGATAGTAGAGATATCAGGAGATTATAGAAGTTTTGTCCTAGGACTTCTCCCTCTGCATTTGTTCATTTCTATCATTCTCCATTTCTATCCTGCTATATTAAAGTTGTTATCACAGATGTGGCCTTCCCATGAGCTCTGTGAGACCTTGCACTGAGTTTTCAAACCTATGATACAGAGAGTTTGTCATCAGGGGATTGCTGGTATCAAAAATAATGAAGAAATTGGAAAGAGGTGATATATTTGACATCTGCCTCAAAAGAACCAACTTTGTGCTGATTCTTATTCATGAAATCATCCATTTACCCAGCTAATTTAGTGAAATTTTTTTTATATAGTATGCTACAAATATTGCATGGAGTATGTTGTTGTTGTGAAGTTCCATTGAGTCGATTCTGACCCATAGCAGCCCTGTATAGGGTTTCCATGGAGTAGCTGGTGAGCTTGAACTGCCGACCTTGCAGTTCAAATGGATTTACAGTCTGGTGCATTTACCCACAGCGCCACATTAGGACATGGGGTATAGTCACACTAAAAAAGATATTCATTGTATTTTATCTAGCAACCCTAATGCTATAGGACCACTGCTACATCTGGGCCTGTTTGAGCTCTGAATCATGGAATCCTGTTTCTTTACTCACAGCATTCACTTTAAAAAGGAATTTTCTTTGGTTTTAGATTTTTTTTTTCCTATTTCATATATTCTGATCCTCTCCCCTCTACTAAATAGTGTGTCCTTTACTGCCACACTTATCCATTGGAAAGTTCCATTTCTTTGGAATATTTTATAATCAACAAATGAAACATAGTATATTTAAATGACAGTATAAGTGTTTTCATAATTATTTCAATTGTTTTACTGAAATTCTGAGAAGATGACTACATACACAGACCCTCCCCAACAATACAAGAAATCAGTGCTTGTCTTTGAGATCCTCTGAACCAGGAACAGAAGAAGTCATTAAGGAAGTACAAAAAGGCAAGGATCAATGAATCAACAAAGAAGCAGTTACAGTATGAAAATCACTTCCCTCATGTCATCGCCCCTCCCGTCCATCCACATAGGTCACTGAACGCTGGGAGCTGGGGAAATTGTCCCAGAAAAAGAACCTGCTTTCCTAACCAGCACAACTCCTATCTGTACAAAGAGACAGGACCCAAAGCTTCAGCACCTTCCCCACCTGGACACTGTCAGGTACAAGACTACTGTGAATTACTATAGAAGACTCAGACTGAGGACTCGTCTATCACAGTCAATATTCTACCTTTCTCACTGTTCACTCCATAACTCAGTCCTCTGAAACCTCAGGGATTCAGGTCAAGTTTGTCTGTTCCCTTTTCAGTCAGTATTGAGGACTGCTGACTGAAACTACTGTGTGCTAAAAAGTAGGTTTCTTTAGTGGAGGGAGCCCTGGTGTGGCATCACAGGATAAGCACTCAACATTCAGATCAGTTTTAACCACAAGATTGGTTGTTCAAATTCACCAACTCTTCCTAGGAAACCCTGTACTGAGTCATTATGAGTCAGAACCAGCTCAATGGCACTGAACACCTACAGAAAACATACTACAGTGAGAGTGGCTCTGACTGCAACAAGGCACACTTCCCTGGAGATCCGCTTATAGGATGACTTGCT
>NW_006408676.1:6938347-6941284 GCF_000296735.1 Chrysochloris asiatica | reverse complement strand
TTGTGGAACAGACCATCAATTACTCATATGTTTAGAGCATGATAAACCCTCCCCCACCTTGACACTATCATCTGCAAGTCAACTGTGAATTGTTATAGAGGGCTTCTATTGTGGAATATGCTCCCATAGTCAGCATTCTACCTGCATCTCTGTTTACCTCTGTCAGCATTCTACCTTGGGCCTCTGAAACAGACTGAACTGACCCTTCTGAGGGTCAGTTAGGGTTCATCTGCCACATGTCCAGTTGGTGCTGAGAACTGCTTACTGATGCTGCTGTGTGCTATGAAGAAAGAGTGTTAGGTAGAGGCAGTAATCACAGTCAGTAATCTTCTGGGAGGATTCTAACAGCATCAGGAAGAGTAATTAACAGCCTGCAATATGCAGATGACACAACCCTGCTTGCTGAAAGTGAAGATGACTTGAAGTACTCACTGATAAAGATCAAAGATTACATACAGTCAAAGAACACATACAGACAAAGATCAAAGATCACAGATCAATATGAAGAAAACAAAAGTCCTCACAACTGGACCAGTAAGCTACATCACGATAAATGGAAAAAATATTGAAGTTGTTGAGGATTGCATTTTACTTGGATCAGACTTCTTGGGATTATAACCACAGGAATGCTGTTGTTAAGTACTGTTGAGTCAGTTCCAATTTATAGTGATCCTGTATAGGAGCAGCTGCTGTGTTTGAACCACCATTCATGCGATTAGCAGTCCAGTGCCATACCAATATTACTCTACAGTGCCATACCAGTACTTCCACCACAGACATAGAGGTTAGGATCGACAACCATATTTTGAGAGACATAATTCTATCCATACCATTTCATCTTTTGATCCCCAAAACTCATGTTCTTGCCATATGCAAAACACATTTTCCCATCATATCATTCCAAAAGTCTAAAATAAACTCCAACTCCAAAAATCTTATCTTCTCAACTATTTAAATCAAATATGGGTAAGATGTTAGGTTTATTCCAACCTGACTAAATTCTTCTTCATTTGAGAACCTGAGAAATCAAGAATACAACTCATCTTCTTTCAAAATACAGTGATGGAGCAAGTAAGAGGTACACATTTCCATTACAAAGCAGGTAATATATTAGAAGGAAAGAAGGGATTGTAGATGACAGGCAAGACAAACAGTTGGAACCGTTCTTTTTGATGATGACTGCAATGCCATTCCTCTTTGATTTGTCATTCCCAGCATAGTAAACCATCTGCTTATCAGACTCAAAGTGGCCAATACCAGTCCATTCAGTTGACTAATACCTAGGGTATCAATGTTTATGCATTCCATTTCATTTTTGACAATTTCCAATTTTCTTAGATTCATACTTCATACATTCCAGGTTCCAATTATTAATTATTACAGTTGTTTCTATTCATTTTGAGTTTTGATCCATTAGCAAATGTAGGTCCCAAAGGCTTTATTCCATTTGTGTGGTCACAGCCAACTCTAGTCTGAGGAGGCAGCTCTTCCTCAATCATATTTTGAGTGCCTTCCAATCTGAAGGGCTCATCTTCTGGCACTATATCTGACAATATTCGGGTGCTTTCCATCATATTTCAATATTAAATAATCTGGTGCTGACAACATGCCACTGCTATTCATAAGGTATTCAGTAACGAAATATTTGGAAGTAGTCTGTCTCTACTTCTTCTTAGTCTGTCTTCATCTGGAAGCTCATCTGAAACATGTCCACCATGGTTGACCATGCTGGTATCTAAAATACCAGTAGCATAGCTTCCAGAATCACAGAAACACATAAGCCACCACAGTATGGCAAACTGACAGATGAGTGATGGAGTCTTCTTAAGAGAAATAGAAAAATAATCCTCACATTTATATGGAATGACAAGAGGGTCTGAATAATTAAAACAATGTGGAAAGAGAAGAAAAAAAGTCAGAGGACTCATACTTTCTGAATTTAAAACATACTATATAGTGACAAAGGAACTCTGATAGTGTAGGGGTTACGAATTGGGCTGCAAACCACAAGGTCAGCAGTTCAAAACTACCAGCTGTTCTGTGGGAGAAAGATGAGGCTTTCTGCTCCCGTAAAGATTTACAGCCTCGGGAACCCTGTACAGGGTCGCTATGAGTCGGAACCGACTCCACAGCACATAACAACAATAACAATATAGTGACAGTACGGTTCATCTAAGATGGTGGATCAAGTAGATGTGCAGTGAGGAGCTCTGTCACCATCAACACAGAATGCCAGACGAAGCAGGCTCAGGGGATGGTGCTAGAACTCTGAACCACATATAAAGGAATATTTAGAAGATTGAAAGGCTTACAGCTAGGGGAATTTGTAACACAATCAAGAAATCCATTGTTTTCTAATTCAAGATGCACAGCGACTCCTGGAGCCACCATCTTGGGAGAGACCAAGTGGGGAAAGGATCAAAACAGCCACGAACGCTTGACAGAACTGTGGAGATACAGTTGTGGACATTCTTTTTTGGTATCTATTCATTGGTCTTTCACTGTCTGCGCACTTCCATTCTGGTGACTGGAGGGGATGCCTGAGTGAGTGGACACCCCACCCCCACCCTGGAGGTGCATGCGCACAGATCTCCTCAAAACTCAAAGTGACAGTTGCCACTTAAAACCAAACAGCCACCACTCGTCTGTCAGTTTGTCATACTATGGTGGCTTGTGAGTTGCTGTGATTCTGAAAGCTATGCCACTGGTATTCTAATTCCAGCAGGGTCACCCATGGTAGACAGGCTTCAGATGAGCTTCCAGACAAAGACAGACTAGGAAGAAAGAGTGATGAAGTACTTCGAATATTTAGTCACTGAAAATCTTATGAATAGCAGAGAAACACTGTCAGATATAGTGCCAGGAAATGAGCCTCTCAGGTTGGAAGGCACTCAAAATGCGACTGGGGAAGAGCTGCCTCCTCAAAGTAGAGGTGAC
>NW_006408676.1:6930394-6936574 GCF_000296735.1 Chrysochloris asiatica | reverse complement strand
ACCACAAGGTTAGAGGTTCAAGCCCACATACCACTCCACAAGAGAAAGATGAAACTTTCTGCTACCATAAAGATAAGTACATTTACAGCCTCAGAAACACTATACAGGGTTACTATGTGTCAGAACCAACTCCACAGCACATAACAACAATAACAATGACTAATGATGGGGAGTATCTTGGCATGTACTTATTAGCCATGTATATTTATGACTTTAAAAAAAAATCTATTGCTCATAAGAGGGGAGTGGTTGATCTTGTAGTCCAGGAGCGGAGAACTCTGGGACCATCAAGGGAGAAGAGCGCGAGTAGAGTGTGGGACCCTATTCAGAGAAGCAGCGATGCCAAAGATGGAGCCAGAGATGATGACGTGGAGAGATGGAGCGGCTGGGGACTCTAGACTCATGGAGGGTGAGGGACTGTGTGCTTGTGGCCAGGGGACAGTCTTTCAGGGTATACCCTTTGGGTGTTTGAATGATTGCATATTCCTGATTATTTTGGTGTACATCAAAAAGAAAAAACAGAGGGAATAAAAGCAATACTGTTGAATGATGATGCATGGAGGGGATTGTAATCATTGCAACGAAATGAAATATGATAAGATACGTGTAAAGCTGATGCTCTTCCATATAAACTATCACTCAATTCACAATAAAAACAAAACAACAACAAAAGATGCTCAACATCAATAACAATTGTTGTTGTTGTTAAGTGCCGTCGAGTCTGTTCTGACCCAGAGTGACCCTGTATAGGGTTCCTGAGGAGAAGCTGGTGAACTTGAACTGCCGACTTGCAGTTCAAACAGCTTTGCAGTCTGGCATATTAACCCATAGCATCACACCAATTAGATAGATGCAAATCAAAACTACAATGATAAATCATTTCATTACCACTAGGATGGTTCAAAAAACAGATGATTGTGCTCACTCATCTAGTCCAGCATTTTAAAAAGACCTGACCAACCTAAAGGAAGAGATATATAACTGTGCTCATTCCATAGAGAGATGATCCAACAGAATTTGAAATTATTTAACTATATCATGAATATCACATGCAAGTAAAGTTTTGAGGAAGATAATTTAAAAACAGTTGCAGCAGACAGGGTGTTGCCAGAAATTCAAGATGGATTCAGGAGAGAGTATAGAAAAAGGGAATGTCATAGCCTATGTCAGATGGGTCTTGGCTGAAAGAGAATACCAGAAAGATGTTTACTTGTGTTTTATTGACTATGCAAAAGCATTAGACTGTGTGGATCACAGAAAGATAGAACATAACAAAATGTGGATCATATTGAAAAGAATGGCAATTTTAGAACACTTAATCATGTTCATCTGGAATCTGAACATAGCCCATACAGAAGTTGTTCAAATTGAGCAAGGATAGAGTGCATGATTGAAAATCAGGAAAGGATTTTTGTCAGAGTTGTATCCTTTCACCATAATTATTCAATCTATATGCTGAGCAAATAATCTGACAAGTTGGACTCTATAAAGAAGAACAAGGCATTCAAATTGAAAGAAGATTCATTAACAAGAGGACTTGAAGTACTTACATTAGTAATGATGGTCAAAGACCACAGACTTCAACATAAAACAAAAATCCTCACAGCTGGACAAATAAACATCGTCACAATAAATGGAGAAAAGATTGATGTTGTCCAGTATTTAATTTTACTTGAACCAACAATCAATGTCCATGGGAGCAGCAGTCAAGAAATCAATCAATTTATTGCACTGGGCATATCTTCTGCAAAAGTATTCTTTAAACTGTTAAGATACAAAGATGTTACTTTGAAGATACGGTGTGTCTGACACAAGCCATGATATTTTCAGTTGCCTTGTATGTTTGCAAAATCTGTACAGTGAATCAGAAAGACCAAAGAAGACTTTGATGCATTGGAATTTATGGTGTCAGGGAAGAATTTTTAATATATCATGGACTGCCAGAACAAATAAATATATCTTGGCAGAAGTACAGCCAGAATGCTCCTTAGAAAGTAGAATTGTGAGACTTTGTCTCATATTCTTTGAACATATTATCAAGAGGGACCAGTCCCTAAAGAAGAACATTATGCTTGCAAAAGTAGAGGGGCATTGAAATCAAGAAAGAACCTCAACTTAATGGATACACAATGCATAAAACAATGGGCTCAAGCAATAATTTTGAAGATGGTGCTGACCAAGACAGTATTTCATTCTGTTGCAAATAGGGACACTATGAGTAGGATTGATGTGAAGTCACCAAACAGCCACAAAATGACTAAGATATGCTAAAACAAACAAACAAAAAAAAACTCTCAAAATAACAAATGTTGGTGAGAGTTTGGGGAAATTATTTATTGCTGGTGGGAATGCAAAATGGTGCAGCCATTGTTGAAAATAGTGTGATAGTTCCTCAACAAACTAAAAACAGAACTATCATCTTTGTTGTGTTAGTTGCTAGTTTTGACTCATAGCAACCTCATGCACAACAGAATGAAACACTGTCCTGTCCTGTGCCAACCTCAGAATCAATGCTACATTTTAATACACTTGCTGCTGCCACTGTGCCAATCCATTTCATTGTGGTTCTCCCTCTTTTTCATGGGACCTCCACTTAACAAGCATAATGTCCTTCTACAGGGACTGAATTTTCCCGATAATATGTCTGAAATATGGGTGATGAAGTCTAGCCATCTTGGTTTCTAAGGAGCATTTTGGTTGTATTTCTTCCAACATAGATTAGTTTGTTCTTCTAGTAGTTCATGGTACTTTTAATACTGTCTCCAACATCAAACTCAAATGTATCAATTCTTCTATAGTCTTCACTATTCATTCTCCAGCTTCCATATGCCTATGAGGCTATTGAAAATGCCATGGCTTGGATCAGGCTAAAACTGACATCTTTGCACCTGAACACTTTAAAGAGGACTTGTGCAGCAGATTTGCCTAATGCAATAATACATTGATTAATTTCTTGACTGCTGCTTCCAAGACTTCTGTATGGGCTATGCACAGATTCCTTCAGTACCATTGGCTCTTGATCAAATGCTACCTCATGAAATTGTTGAACATCTACCATTTCTTTTTTGTACACTACCTGTGTGTATTCCCTCTATCTTCTTTTGATTTTTTTTTAATCACTCAATATTTTGTCCATAGAATCCTTCAGTATTTTAAATCAAGTCTTGAATATTTTCCTCAGTTATTTCAGCTTGAGAAAACCTTTGATTTTCTAACCTCAAGCCTTTGACTATTTCATTATATTTAATTTTGTCTTATCAATCTGTCCTTTAAATTTTCTGTTCAACTCTTTTACCTCCTCATTTCTTTCATTTACTTTAGCATCTCTATGCTGGAGAGTAAGTTTCAAACTCTCTTCTGACATACATTTTGGTCTTTTCCTACTTTCTTGTCTTCTTAATGGCTTTTTGCTTTCTTCCTGTATAATGTTCTTGATGTCATCCCACAACTCTTCTCCTTTTCAGTCATTGGTGTCTAATGCGTCAAATCTTGTTCTTCAGATGATCTCTAACTTCATGTGAGATATGTTCAAAGTCATATTTTGGTTCTCATGGACTTGTTTTAATTTTATTCAGCTTCAGCCTGAACTTGCATATGAACAACTGATGGTCTGTTCCACAGTCTACTTCTGGCCTTGTTTTGGCTGATGATATGGAGTTTTCCACTCTCTCTTTTCACACACATAGTCAATTTGATTTCTGTGTGTTCCATCTGGTTAGGTCCATGTGTGTAGCTGTGTTTTATGTTATTTAAAAAAGGTATTTGCATGGAAAAAGTCTTGAAAAATTCTATCATTTCTATCACCAAGGCCATATTTTCCATTTACTTATCCTTCCTCTTTGTCTTCCAACTTTTGCATTCTAATCACCAATAATTATCACTATATCTTGATTGCATGTTTGATCAATTTAAGACTAAAGAAGTTGGTAGAATTCTTCAATTTCAGCATCACTGGCTTTTGTGGTTGGTATATAAATTTGAATAATAGTGGTGTTAACTGATCTGCTTGTAGGTATATTGATATTACCCTATCACAGATAGCATTATATTTCAAGATAGATCTTGAAACATTCTTTTTAATGATAAATGTAATGCCATTCTTCTTTAATTTTTCATTTCTGGTATAGTAAACCTTGTGATTGTCAAATTCATAATGGGCAATACCAACTCATTTCAACTCACTAATGCTTAGGATATTGATGTTTATGCTTTCCTTTTCAATTTTGATAACTCATCATTTTCCTAGATTCATGCTTTGTACATTCCATGCTCCAATTATTAATCAATATGTAAAGCTGCTTCTCTACATTTTGAGTTGTGCCCCATCAGTAAAAGAAGGTTCTGAATGCTTTACTCCATTCATGTCATCACAATCAACCCTACTTTGAGGATGTAGCTCTTCCCCAATCATGTTTCGAGTGCCTCCCAATCTGAGGGGCTCATCTTCTGGCACTATATCTGACAGTATTCTGGTGCTATTTATAATGTTTTAATATTCACTGTTCTGGTGCTGACATTGTTCCATTCCTATTTATAAGGTTTTCAGTGGCTAAATATTTGGAAGTAGTCTGCCTCTCCATCTTCCTGCTCTCTTTTAGGAAGTTCAGTTCTAACCTTTCCACCATGGGTGACACTGTCACCATTTAAAATAATGGTGGCATATCTTTCAGCATCATAGCAACACACAAGCCACTGCAATATGCCAAACTGACAGACGAGTGGAGAAAAACTACCTTATGACTCAGTTATTCCATTCTTAAATATTTTTCCAAAAGACTTGAGAAGAGAATTCAAACAGACGTGTACACCAATATTCATGGCAACACTATTCACAGTAGTCATAAGGTAGAAACAACCTATGTGTCCATGAACTAATGAGTAGAACTTATGGTTCATACATAAAATGAAATGCAACTCAACCAGTAGAAGAAACAAAGGCTTGATATACATGCTACAATATGGATAAAACTGGAAGACATTATGCTGAGTAAAATACAAAAGAACAAATATTGCATAACCTCAGTTATATAGAAAGGCAAATGTATAGTGACTAAAGTTGATCAGTTATCAGAGATATGAAGAAGGGGGAAAACAGTGTTTATGATGATGGAAATATCACATTGATTAAGGGTAGGAATGCACAGCAATTATAGCAATATCTGTGAATAAGAGAAGTCCTGTAAAAAGTTGAACCTGCAAAAGTTGTATGATAAATATATTATTTATAACAATTACTGAAAAGAATAACTTTACAACTATAAACCTCATGGAATTTGATATCTTGGCTTAGAAGTTTTGGGTCATGAGACATCCAAGTGAGTTGTCCTAATAACATGTTTAATGTTTTTGTTCTATGTCCTAGTTCATTGAATATTACTTTGGGTCCTAAAAGCTTGCAATCAGCCATCCAAGGTTAAACAATTAGTCTCTATTTACCTGGAGTAACAGAGGAAGGAGAGTCAGGAATAAAGGAGAAGGATGTGGAATGTGTGGTTAATTCCCTCCATGAACAAATGCCTATTTTGGATGAGACCAAAGTATCTGGCCTGGCAATCATTACTTACCATTTTGATAAAAAATTCCATAAAAGAATCTTGATCAAAATGTGGAAATGCAAAACAGAATTTCAAATTTTTGTGGACTACAGATTTCCTGAAGCCATGAATGTTGAATGAACCACTGAAAATATTGCCCTGAAATAATCTTTTAACCTTAAACCAAAAATACCTCCTGAAGTTTTTTTAAACCAAATGACAGTTTAACTTAACTGGTAAAAATCTTCTGCCTTAAGTGTTGTGCTTTTTATATGAAAGTACATTGACAATAGCATCTCAAATGATTACATAGGAATCTTAGGGAGCAATAAATTCATGCTAATGAGGGAGCATTGGTTATGTTGTTGCTGTTTGTGTAGTGGTTACAAATTGGGCTGCTAACCTCAAAGTCAGCAGTTCGAAACTACCAGCTGTTCTACGGGAGAAAGATGAGGTTTTCTGCTCCCATAAATAGTTACAGCCTCAGAAACCGACTCCACGGCACATAACCACCACCACCACCAATGAAGGAGCAACATCTAAGAAAAGGAGATGAGAATGGTCACACAACTTAAAAAATACAATCAATGTCACTCAATGGTACATGTAGAGATTGCTCAATTGGTGTTTTGTTTTACTGGGTAGA
>NW_006408676.1:6924564-6930294 GCF_000296735.1 Chrysochloris asiatica | reverse complement strand
CTCGGGTGTGGCAGCAGTAGTGAGGTTGGCCCAGGATCGGACATTGTTTCGTTCTGCTGTGCATGGGGTCGCTATGAGTCGGTTCCGACTCGATGGCACAGGACAACAACAACAACATACGCATGTACCTTACCAAATGGAAAACACAGAAATCCAATTGACTATATTTACAGAAAGACACAATGAAAAATCTCCATATCATCATTAAAACAAAGACAGGGGAAGACTGTGGAACAAACTATGAATTACTCATATGCAGGTTCAGGCTCAAGCTGAAGAAAATTAAAACAATTCTACCAGAGCCAAAGATATAAATAAGTATGAGGAAACATCTTGGTGAAATTTTCATGTAGGACACAGCTCTTCTTATTATGTTAAAAAAAGAAAAAAAATGTTCTTTCAATGATGGATCCTTTCAAATATTGTAACAGAAAGAGAGGAAAATAATACAAAATCCAATGAAGTTGCCTGTCTCCAGGAATTCTACAAGTATGACACAGGTAAATGGAGTGACTTTGTTGCAAACACCCGCTGTACTCCAAGTAAAGGAAAGTACCATTCCACAGGATTGTTGGAGGACAATTTAAATAGACAAGATTCATTTAATTCTTGAGGTAATATCCATAGACAAATTATCACAAAACCCATATATTTCCTAGAAATTGATGCCTTCATTATCTCATGTTTTCTTAAAAATATTTTTAATATATAGCCATGCCTTTGAAACATATCAGTGCAAATATTTTACATAGTCTAAAAGCCTGGCCCCAAATTACTCTTTCACTTGAGGTAATATCCATAGACAAATTATCACAAAACCCATATATTTCCTAGAAATTGATGCCTTCATTATCTCATGTATATTTAAAAATATTTTTAATATATTTCCATGCCTTTGAAACATATCAGTGCAAATATTTTACATAGTCTAAAAGCCTGGCCCCAAATTACTCTTTCACTTAAGTTAATCATACCTTTTGTACATAGGCCCTCATTTGTGTACTCTATTTGCAAAATAGATAAATCTCCATATAGTTCATATACTCATTTATTTTTGTATTATTCAAATCTTTGTTTAAAAAAATGCTGGGACCTCCTTAAGCTGTATTTTCACAAAATGTAGTCAGAAGTAAAATACCATCCTGCCCTTTCTGTAGTCAGACTTAACAATACAGAGCTCTCTTCTCAGAATTAAGAAACCATTGTTGTCAAAAAAGGGAACATTCAGAGTTGAAGTTCAAGGCAGCAGGATCTGGAGATTACTAAGGATGGATCCTGAATAAAGGAAATCTTAGCCTATCATAATTAGAGATGGGGTCTCAATGGCTTGGAATATCTGGAGGATATTGAGGAAGAGGAATGAGATCTTTCTTTGTCATTCCAAATGGAAACTTAGCATTTCTATGGTGAAGCTATAAGGATTTCCAAACAATTATTGTGTGAAGGTAGCATGGTGGCTACATACAATAAGCACTAGACTTGGAACCACAATTTCTGAAGTTCCAGCCTATTGGAGGGAGAAAGATGAGGCTTGTTGCTCTCACAATAATTTAAAGATCTTGGGAACTCTATACAGGGCCGCTATGCATCAACTCCACAGTGTCTGTAGACTTTTGTTTGTGAGTAATGAATTCCTGCTTCTAGGACAAGCCAAAGAGGTAATAGCGTGCAGGAAAGGTGCTATAAAAGTGTTCCTCTTCCTTTAAATAGAAGGATTGTTGTTGTTGTTATGTGCCGTGGAGTCGGTTCCGACTCAGAGTGACCCTACACAGGGTTTCCGAGGCTGTAAATCTTTACGGGAGCAGACCGCCTCAGCTTTCTCCCACGGAACCACTGGTAGTTTCGAACTGCTGACCTTGTGACTAGCAGCCCGATTCGTAACCACTACGCTACCATAGACTAGACATTTTATCAGTCCCTTGTAATACATAAACTGACACAGGATTTACTAATCACCCACTATAGATTTTATGGATTGAACTGTGTTACCTTAAATATATGTCATAAATCCTAACCCTGGGAGTCAATTTGTCACTTTAACAAATACCTACAATGTGAAAGTGGTCTTGAAATTGGGTATTGGGTAGGATTTGGAGGAATGTTGATCTTCATTGTAAGGCAGTGATTCCCTGGAAGTAACTATTGTTACAATTTTAGGCTTTATTGTTCAAAATAATTAAGAGCTGTGATAAAGCTTTTACTGCCATCAACAAAATGTGTATAAGATAAACACACTGAATCGCAAGGTTGTTTTGAACCTGAAGGTGGGTGGTTCGAACTCACCAGCCACTCCTTGGAATTGACTTGACTGCACTTAATAAGTGATGCTTTAAAAGAGAATGATGAGGAGAATGGACAGGGTGGCAGACTAGGCACTAAGTCTATATGAACCTTCTGCAACAAAGATAAGGGAAAACAAATAAAACAGGTGCAGATGATAGTCCTGGAACCCTGAGCTTCAGATGAAGGGGTAGAGAAGTGGATTGAATGATAACTAGGAAAAAAAGCTGATAGCTGTGGTTAAAGGAGAGAGAGAGAGAAAGAGACAGAGAGAGAGTCTGGTGACTTGTGCCAGCCAATCAGATAGTGCACATCCATCTTAAACTTTTGAGAATGATTTCAGAGACAAGACAGTATCTTGGCATTACAGAAATGTATCAGTGACTCACAGAGATAAAGGTGAGATTTTTGTGCTTGTTCCTTACAATCCCTGGTGACCACAAGCATAAGCAGCCCTGAGTCCTGGTATGGCACTGTGGGTTAATGCGCCAGACTGCAAAGCCGTTTGAACAGCAAGTTCGGCAGTTCAAGCTCACCAGCTGCTCCTCGGAAACCCTATACAGGGTTGCTATGGGTCAGAACCGACTTGACGGCACTTCACAACAACAACCCACGTATACTCCCAGCAAAGCTCCCGCTTTCAAGAAGGTTGGAGCCTCACGGAGGTAAGTGAGTGGGGAACAATCCACACCAACCCTGGCACCTGGATTCAAGTGAGATCCTCTCCAAACCTGAAGAGCCAGCCCTATCCTGTCCTGGACTAACCATAAAAAGAAACAGATGAATCGACTCATGGGGTGGGGGTAAGGAGGCTGGTGATGTGTGCTGACTTGTGAGTCATGGCAAGACCATTTTGAAGGGTTTTTTTTGGATTTTTTTTTACTGCTTTGAAGGCAGAGAGCAGTTGGTAGCTCAGAGCCATACTGCTTATTGGTGGAGAGAATGCTACAAAACATTTTCTTGTACTCCATATTACACTGGTGACCAGAGGCATATCCAGGCCCCAAACACATACACTCCCACTGAAGTTCCTGCTCTCTGAGCAGTCAGTGCCACATCAAAGTGAATGGGGAGCTAGAAGCACCAACCCCAGCCCCTGGAACCAAGCATTGCCTGCTCCAGACCTGCAAAGCTGGTTCTGACCAGTCCTGAACAAGAAGGACCTCTAGAACTCACCTGTCCTGTGGGATGGAAATACCTGATAACCCAATTGCTTTGGCATCTGTACAAACTACTTCTTGATTGGGTGCCCAAAACATACAATATCTAGCCCTACAGAACTCCAGCTAGGGCTAAAGCAGTACTATTTATTTCATTACCTGCCAATCTACCATGTGAGATCCTTAGCTGGCAAGAGACCGCAGCATTTCTCCTCTCAGGGCATTTGCCCTGGTTTTTCCATTCTTCTTCTTCTTTTTTTCTTCTTTGCTTCCCTTCTTCCTTTCTATATCTATCCTTACTTTTTTATCTTTTCTATTTATGCTTTCATTTTTTCTTCTTTTCTTTCTGCTTCTCTTTCCCAACCACTTCTGTTTCTTTCTTTTTCTTTTATAGTCTAGTTTGTTTTGTTTTGTTTTTTTTCTTTACTGTTGTCTGACCTCTCTCCCTTTTACTCATCCCTCTCCCTAATTGTGTCTAGTTCTTATTTCTTTTTTACTGGAGATGATACAAAACCTGAAAACAGAAATCCAGTATATTAATACTAAGGATTTCAGAATTGGAAAATACATTGAAAGGGAAAAGGAGTAGAATTGAATCAATGGAAACCCCAATTAGTTAACTTGAAGATAAATATTTCAATACTGCAAGATAAAAGAACAACCAGAAAAAAAAGAATGAAAAAATTCCAAAGAAAGCCCAAGTTTTATGTAGGACACCATGAACAGGAATAACTTATGGGTGATTTGAACTCTAGAACAGAAGATATAAAGGAAAGCATAGAAAATATAGTTGAAGAGATGTTTGGAAGAAAACTTCCCTAACATCAAGAAAAATGGGAAGGTAAGCATTCAAGAAGTTGAGCTAACCCCAAACTTGATATATGCCAAAATAAAATCACCAAGACATATCATAAAAATCTCACCAAAATCAAACACAAGGAAAGAATCCTGAAAACAGCTTGGGAAAAATGAAAGTTAACTACAAGGAAGAAACCTCTGATTTCTCAACAGAAACCATACAGGCAAAAAGGCAATGGGGAGACATATACAAAACTCTGAAAGAACAGCAACAAAAAAGATGTCTACTTAGAATAATATACCCAGAAAAACTGTCCCTCAACTACAACAGCACAATTAGAACATTGCCAGCTAAACAGAAAGTAATGGGATTTGTAATTACCATATTGACTTCACAAAAAATACTAAAGGGATTACTTTGGACTGAGAATCAACAACAACAGACAATAACATGAAACTGAAATACATAGCAAGACTACCCACAATTAAATCCAGATATAGAAGTACCCAAAGTAAAGCAAACCTATAAGACTGAAAAAGAGGGAATCTAAGATATTAATTTGTAATGAAGACAATTACAAAGTCAAAAGAGTAGAAAATGTAGTTACAGAACTCCCAAATGGTGAGTAAGTCAAGTAGATTTCAAGCTACAACAGTCTGTTTTAAACTGGGGAAGAAATTAATAAATTATAAGATAACATCAAAGAAAAGTAATACACCTTCACATCTAATTGAGAAAAAGGAAAATCATATGTATTTTATAAACATTTTTAAAAAGCAATGAAGAAATTGACAAGAAACATACAAACAAAATGAACTCAGCACAGAAAATTTTGTGGAACAAAGACACAAGTAGCAGCACAAAAAACACACAGCAAAACAACTGCAATCAATTCTTATCAATCAATAATTAAACTGTCAATGGATTTAATGCACCAGTAGAGACAGAGAATAGCAGAGTACATAAGAACAGAGGATCCTCCAAAATGCTGTCTATAGGAGACATACCTTGTACATAAAGACAAAAAATACATTAAAAATCAAAGGATAGAAAAAATATATCTGCCAACAATAATAAAAAATGAGCAGGAGTGGCAAGATTAATATCTGATTATATATTCCTGAGTGTTTTGTGTACATCAGAAAAAAACCAGAAGGAGTAGAAGAAAATACTGTTGAATGATGATACACAGAGGGGATTATAATCATTGCAATGAAACAAAATCCCATAGGATGAGTGTAAAACCAATGTTCACTTAATTCACAAAAAAAACTTAAAAAACAAAACAAAACAGTATTGTACAATGGATGTACTTGGAATTAGATGAAAGAATTTGGCTCTTTGATTACACCAGACAGTAAAGATGTTTGTAAAATTGTAAAAACAAAACAAAGATTAATACCTGATAAAGGAAACTTTAAGGCAAATACCAGCAGAAAAGACAAAGAAGGACATTATCTCACAATTAAAGAATCAATTGAACAAGAGGAC
>NW_006408676.1:6909097-6922894 GCF_000296735.1 Chrysochloris asiatica | reverse complement strand
AATACCATGGCTTGGGTCAGGCACACCTTATTCTTCAAGATGATATCTGTGCTTTTCAACACTTTAAAAAAGCCTTGTGCAGCAGATTTGCCTAATGCAATACATTGTTTGATTTCTTGACTGCTGCTTCCATGAGTGTTGATAGTTGATCCAAGAAGAATGAAGTCCTTGACAATGAAGTCCTTCAATCTTTTTCTCCATTGATAAGAATGTTATTTATTGGTCCAGTGGTGAGGATTTTTGTTTTCTTTACATTGAGATGCAATCCATACTGAAGGCTGTGGTCCTTGATCTTCATCAGTAGATGGCTTTACTGGTGCATTTTTCCAAACATTCACAAAAGGGCTGATAGCAATTTTACTCAAACACTTCTAGAACATCAGAAAGGATGGAAAACTTCCAAATTCATTTTATGAAGTGAGCATAACCCTCATACCAAAACAAGGTAAAGGCATCACTAAAAAAGAAATTTATAGACCAGTATCCCTCATGAATATGGATGTAAAAATCTCAACAATATTGTAGCTAATAGAATTCAGCAACATATCAGAAAATAAAATAAAATAACACCACATGACCAAGTAGATTCATGACCATGGATTCATACCATGGATGAAAGCATGGTTCAATATTAAGAAAAATATCAACGTAATTCACCACCTATATAAAACAAAGTAAAAGAACTGCATGATCATACCAATTGCTGCAGAAAAAAAGCATTTGACAAAATCTAACATGCATTCCTGATAAAAACACTCAACAAAACAGAAATAGAAGGGAACTTCCTCAACAACTATAAAGATCATCAATGAAAAATAAGGCTAAACAAACTTAAGAGCTCTAATGCGTGGCATAAATACACTGTCAAACATAACTGAAAACACACAAAAGTAAAAGGCAAAATCGATGACTGGGGCCTCCTAAAAATTAGACACTTTTGTGCATTAAACATTTTTCCAAAAGAGTTAAAAGAGAGCTCACAGACTAGGGGGTGGAGGGTAATCTGCAATGACCTATTAGACAAGGGACTAATCTCTAAAATGTATAGAAAACTACAACACCTCCACAAGACAAACAACCCAATTAAAAACTGTGTAGAGTACATGAACAGACACTTCACACAAGAAGACATTCAGGTAGCCAACAAACACATGAAGAAATGTTCAGGATCATTAGCCATTAGAGAGATGCACATCTAAACAACAATGAGATATCATCTCACTCCAGCATTAATAAACTTCAAAAAACCAGAAACCAATAAATGCTGGTGAAGGCGTGGAGAGACCGGGACCCTCCTATATTGCTGGTGGGACTGTAAAATGTTGCAGCCATTGTGAAAAATGGTATGGTGCTTCCTCCAAAAGTTGGAAACAGAAATAACTTATGACCCAGCAATCCTTCTACTTGGTACATAGCCTCAAGAAATAAGAGCCAGGACAGCAGTCATATGCACACTTATTTTCATCACAGCATTATTCACAATAGCAAAAAGATGCCTATCAATAGAAGAATGGGTAAACAAACTTTGGTACCTACACACAATGGAATGCTATGCAATTATTAAGAAAATGATGAATCTGAAACATCTCATAACATGAATGAACTTGGAGGACATTATGCTGAGTAAAATGTATAGGTTCTACATGGGTACAGTTATTTATTCTGGAATTCCCATTCTTTGCAATGTAATTTGTAACTGAATCTCTTTTCCTAGACAAACATCTTTCTGGTATTCTATGCTTTCAGGGGAGTTCTACATGTCAGCAATGATGTAATTTGTTCCATATCCTCTTCTTTGTCTGGCTTGAATTTCTATCTCAATGCACTCCTGCAACTGTTGTTGAATTACTTTAAAAGATATTTTATTTTTGTGTGATATTAGTGTTTGATATTTTTTTATGATTTCTGCATTTTGTTGGATCACCTTTCTTTGGAATGGACCCAAATATGAATCTCTTTCAAACAGTTGGACAGATAGCTACCTTCCAAATTTCTTGGCATAGATGAGTGAGTGCTGCATCCATTTATTGAAATATCTTAATTTGTATTGTTATTTCTTGGAGACTTGCTTTTTGCCAATGATTGGACTTCATCTTCAGTGCTCCTGGATTATGATCACAGGTGACTTCCTGAAATTGTGAGAAATTTTGTTGCTACCCCGGATACTGCCTCAGTTCCTCTTGGTTACTGGCAGATCAGTATAAACTTCTGAGTAGGGCTTTACCCCATGGGTCTCCAGAGGGACCTGACTTATTCCATATGAGGTCACTGATGAGTTATCTCAAGTGCTTACTGACAAATGCTCAAGAAACACAATCTGTACTCATTTTAGTGAGAGTGAGGCTTTTTTAATCGATTTTGCAAAATCGGGCACCAAACACTGAAGATACGTGCAGATGTGCCACATGGCCATTTTGCAAATAATTTTATCTCCTAGCTCAAAAATCTCTCCCCCAGCTCCTCATTAACTAAGGTTAACAATCTTTCCAGATGCTTCTTACTTCTCCTTGATGGTTGCATTCTTATTTAAAGTTCTTACTTCTTGAACAGCTTCCCTACCCCCTACCCCAATTTATTCAGCTCACATGCCCCATATGCAAGAGCCTCTGTTGCTACATCAACCAACAATCTCAATTAGCAAGTTCCTGGACCCCCTTATTCCTGAAGATGGACCATCCTAAGAATTATTTCTCACAAATCAACTGAATGTTGACCAATTTGTTTTAGTATGGTGATTCTCTGTAATCCTTCTATAGTCTTTTGATGCCCCCTGCATCAATCAGTATTTTGCCCATAGAGTCTTTCAGTGTTGCAAGTTGAGGCTTGAATTTTTTCTTCAGTTCTTTCAGCTTAAGAAATACCAGGAGTGTTCTGTATAGGTCTATGAGGTCAAGTTGGTTGATTTTGTTGTTTAGTTCTTTTGTATCTTTGTTGAGTTACTTCCTACTTATTCTGTCTTTCTTCAACTTTTGTGTATTAAAGACTCCTAAAAGGAGCTCTGGTAGCGTAGTGGTTACGAATCGGGCTGCGAACCTTAAGGTCAGCGGTTCAAAACTACCAGCTGCTCCGCGGGAGAAAGATGAGGCTTTCTACTCCCGTAAAGATTTACACCCTCGGAAACCCTGTACAGGGTCGCTATGGGTCGGAACCGACTCGATGGCACATAACAACAACAACAACTATTATTGTATTATAAGGAGCTCTGGTAGTGTAGTGGCTATGAATCAGGCAGCAAACCTCAATGTTGGTAGTTCGAAACTACCAGCTGTTTCGTGGGAGAAAGATGAAGCATTCTGCTCCTATAAAGATTTACAGCCTCAGAAACCCTGTGCAGGGTCACTATGAGTCGGAACCGACTCCAGGGTACTTAACAACAACAACTATTATTGTATTATTGTAGAGTTGTGTATCTTTAGCTTGGCTTTAGTATGAGGATTTCTCTGAAGAAAGGGTCACAGGACTGTTTTGTAATATCAAATTGAAAGCATTACCAAGTAGGTACAGTCCCCAGCATATGAGTGGGAAATAGGACTCATAAATTATAGCAGAGACCACTCACACCTACTGTCCCATAAGGTCTCTGCTGCTTCCTCCTATTACAAGATGAATATGAGTAATCTCTTGCTATCATGACTCAGATGCTGATTCTACTTGAGGATCACAGGGCAATTCTCAAAAAAGTAGACAAGTTTTGAGTCTCTTCTTAGGTGTCAAAGTCAGGGGAGTTAATTGTGTTCAGATTCCCAAAACTCTAGGCTCTGAGAATGGAATTTGTCTGAATATTGGTGATGGTGGTGGTGGTGGTAGTGGTGTGCTGTGGAGTCAGTTCTGATTCATAGCAACACTGAATAGGGTTTCTGAGACTGTAAATCTTGATAAGAGTAGAAAGCCTCATCTTTCTCCAGCGGAATGGCTGGTGGTTTCTAATTGTTGACCTTGAGGTTAGCAGCCCGACTTGTAACCCCTACACTACCAGAGCTCCTTTTGTCTGAATATTTCGTGGTGCAAGTCAGGTTTCTCTGAGATAGATTTGCTGGGTAATTGATGGCAGGATAAGGGCATGGAGCATAGACATTCTAGTTTAGTTCCTCCCTTCCATCCTCACCTGTCTTGTCACTGACAAATCTGCAGGTGGCATTCTTGGGCAACTAGAGCTGATGACAGTGAGAGAGATACTTGGGGGTAGAGCAGTGGGCATGGCCTAAATAGGTATGAGAGGTGGAGGGCAAAAACTCAGGCTATGGAACAGCATTGTGAGCATGCGAACAGGGGTCAAAATTCAACCACATATACACACTGAGGCATACATTTGTACCCACACCAAACACGTCAGACTAATAATGCCAGCTCCATTAGCACTATGACAAAAATCATGAAAGCAAATGTAAATGAAGCACACACAAGATCTCCAAAGAAGAAAATGAAAAATAGATTTTTCTGACATAGAAACCTTTTCATAGTGACATCTTTTCATAGTGAGCCCTGTTCCATTGGCCTAAGTCCCCATTATTAGTGTATGTGTGTGTGTGTGTTTGCATGTGTTTGAGAGTGTGTGAGTGTATATGAGAGTATTTGAGTATGTCTGTGTATGCATGAGTGTGTGAGTACGTATGAGTGAATAACTCTGGTTGTGAAGGTATGTGTGTGATGCATGAATGTTTACGTGTAGGAGAGTTTGAGAGTGAGTGTGTGTGCACTTGTGTGTGTGTGCCAAGATTTCTGGAAGTGAAGAATATAACCCAGACGGCTCAGCAAAGGAGACAGGGACTGGTGGAGAGCCAAAGGGCCAGTCTCCTGGCACGCTCTTCCTAGCCTCCTCCTCTCTCCTACCTAGATAAGGATCTGTCTTTTGCATCTCTGCCCTCACTCTGGGCCCTACAGTGACAGCAGAGTAAGGAGACATGGACATCTGTTCTTATTAATGTTGAAAAGAACTAGACAAAGTCACTCCTCAACAAATGAGAACGAGAGGGAAATCATCTTCTAGAATCAATTATACAGTAAATGAAATGGGGAAATGGAAATTAAAAGGTGGGAGGGCCCTGGCAGAGATCCTCAGCATAAAGTGAAGGATTTTGGGGTCAACAGGTAGGGAAAGAAAGGGGTGAGAAATCTTAAACCTCACCCTTCTGTTGGAGGATCTACAGAAGGTGGCCCTGGAAACCGCAGTGAAGGAGCATCTTCTGTCTGTCTGGAGAGCATAGTTACTATTGACAACATGAGGCTGGAGAGGTGGCACCATAAATCAGGCAGGGGCAAAGGAGGTAGGTGAAAATCTATTATTAAAAAGAGAGAGAAAAAGGTGAGTGTAAAGTGAGGAAGCATTTCAATGACACTAATACAGCAGTTGACAGGCGCCTAGGCGCAACCTTGAGGAAGCAACTAGGAGAACATTACTTGTCAGAGGGAAAAGCCGTTACTTATGTTTACAGAGCTGCACTTCCCATCAGAAAATAGCTACACTTGCTGTTTATGGTCTTCAAACAAGCTCTATGACTGGACAGCTGGAACTAAAGGGACAAGGAGACGAGAGACGTGTATGCACAAGCTGGTTGGTGTGCAGGTGCCTAACTGAGCAGCTCTCTAACCACCTATGAGGAAGGGCATCTCTACCTGTCAAAACTGTGAGGACAGCCAATCTTGATTTCAAAAAGCAAGATGACTCCCCTAAGGTGCCTAGTTCTATTGCTTTGCTTTGTGTTTCAACCCCAGATGTCTCCCAAATACCTGTTGCAGTGGCCCTCTGCAGAGTGAGCCTTTACACCACGATCACAGTTAATGCTTTGCTTGAAAATGAGATTTAATCTGCATGTGGAAGGACCAATGATTCTAGCTGAAAATATGTGTATTCATCTACCAATGAGCCATTTTTAATAACTATATATAGATGATAGAGTGATGACACATAGATATACATAGATGAATATATATACAATAAATAGATGGACTTTTAAAAGTAGATTTCATGAAAAGAACAAATAGCTAGATAAAGAAAGGAGTTATAAAATCAATAAAAGACTAAAAGATGAATAGAGAAATAAAACGGGTAGGAAAATGAGTATAAAGAAATGGTTTATAAAATTAAGGATGAAAATATAATTGGTAGGTAGCAGTTATTTGAGAACAAGAAAAGGGCATCTGCTCACATGTGTGTGGACTGCTGTGAACCAAAGCTGTACTAACAGGTCACACACCCCATCTCACATAATCCTTGCAGCAAGTCAATAATGAGCTTTTCATCATATCACTTCTAAAATGAAGAAACTGAGGCATAGAGTAAGCAACTTGCTCCAAATCACAAATGCTCTGAGGAAAAGAAACAGAAATTGAGTCCAGGTCTGTATAGCCTATCCCTAGGATGGAAATGGAGGTGGGTCAAGGATGAAAAAATGATACGAACTCACAAAAGCATTCTTGCATCATATTGACCCTATTCTTCTACCCTCCTTCCTATCCCAATTCTCATAATTAAACTGAAAACTCTACAAAAGCCCTCCAATTACTGTCCCTACTCCTGAGAGAGACTAATATAAACTTTGAGTGCTGCAAAGAGTAAGAGAAGCCATAGTCCCCCAAAGTCCTAGGTAGGCATGTTTTATCAAAATGCTGCTTTTCTTTCACAGTCTCAGCTTCTCTTTCCATTTTAATCTTTGAAAGACTCTGAAGCACTTTCTCCAGCTTCATTGGAGGTGGTTGCATTTTCTATGACAGATCTCAGAGACAAGCAATATACAAGAGAGACAGGTTTGGGATGCAGGCATCTACTAGCTGCTCTCTGAGGTATCCTTAGGGCCATCTCTCAGCTTGCTTTCTGTTAGATCAGATTCCCAGAGAAGTCCCAAAGAGATGGTTTGAGAGAAGGAAATCAGCTTTGGAGCAGCAAATGTCAACTATGTTCTTCTCGAAAGCAGTTAGGAAAGGTCTGGGGAAGAGAATGCCTGTCTGAGAAGGGCATCGGAAATGCCTTAACTTTTTCAGATACAAATGGACTCAGCCAGAAGGACTCACCTTGCCCTTAAGCCTCCCTTGAAATAATAGATAAAAAATCACAGATCAGACCTGAAAGACACCTAAGACCTGACATTGAAAATCAAACTCTTTAGTATGTAATTAGAGAAAATAAGGCCCAGGAAGGTGTGTGACTCACTGAAGGTACCCCAGTCGTTTGGTATATCCAGAACCCTTGCCTCAGGAGCTCACTAGCCAAGGCTAGGCCTCATGTCACTTCCATGTAGCTCTGTGCTGTTGGTGCAACTCATAATTTACTATATATAGTGTGAGCTTTACAAAATCACAATGAGTGAAGTAAATACTCTTCAAACCCAGAACATGTAGTCTTTCCAAAGCTCTCATTGGGTTATCTGCTCCCAGTCATGTCTCTTCCATTCCTTCACACCCCTATACCCAAAACCCTCCCCAGGTAAACTTGGTTCATGGCATCGAAGCACCAAGCAAGACATATGCCTAGTCAGTGCCTTCACTGTCAGCGTCTTCTGATAACTGCTGCTAACTTACTTTGTGTTCAAGCCAAGTAGGGTGACTTTGGCTCTAGACTTTGTCCTTGACTTTAGATATCAGCATGGATTCTGACAACAATTCACTATACCACAACCACAAAAGCAGGCATCAGGAAAATAGCTGCAATACTCCAGAACACTACACATGGGTAAAGAACAGGAGCTAACTAACTGGAGCAGGAGAGGGCATCAAGGAATCTGTGATGTTTGTTGTTTAATCTTCATGACAACACATTGAAGTAGGTGCTGCTGTCCCTGATATAACTTAATAAAGGATGCATAGTTTATGGTGATGAGGATGAACTTTGAACCCAGTGGTCTGACTATAATATGCTGCTGTCTGTTCTTCAGCACCAGGAAAAGAAGCCATTAGCACTGTGGTAAAAAATATTGACTCAAAGCAGGATTTGAATCCTGCTTTGCCACATAGGGCTTTATGGTCTTGGGCCAGTTGACTAATCTCTCTGTGCCTCAGTTACCCTAGCTATAAAATGAGAATAATAGCAATGCCTACCAGATAGGATTGTTGTGAGCACATATACATTTGGATACATGGCTAGCATGCTTATATGCACAATATAAATGTTAGCTGTTACTAGCATTGTTTCTGTATCCCTTCTGCTCAGTTCTCATAAAATGCCACCAAATGCCAACTTGCTTCTCTTCCCTGTAAGCTGCAAGAACCCCAACTGCCCCCAGAATGTAAGGTCTATATAACAAATTAACTTCTCTCCAGAAAAGAGGGCATGAGTCTGCTAATTGAATGGGCTGCTCTAGGCAGGAGCCATGCATGTTGACAGGCAGGGGATCCCCCAGAATTAATTGCACACCACTGTGTCACTGCTTGTGACAAATGGCAATTACCATCTTCCTAGGAAGAAAAACATCCCATTCCTCTCCTGGCTCCAGTCCCCACCATCCCTAGCCTAGATTTAAGCCGGTCTGAGAGGCAGTGTCTGCCAATCCCAATGGATAAAATGGTTCCAGTATGGGGCAAAGTAGAGATGTGGAGTTTTTCAGCCATGTCAACCCCTAAATATCTGTTGGCATCAATGATGGTGATAGACCAAGTATGTTATCCTTTCAAAGGGGTCTTTTCCTCAATGGGAGCCTTTCCTCCTCCTTTTCTTTGGGGTGAGACAAGAATAAGAGAGGTCATCTTTAGGGCCTCAGACATTTGTGTTCAATGTTCTGCAAGAAAGATCATGCCAAAACTGAATCCCACAGTAGATTTTCTAAGGCAGAGCTGTTGTTGAAAACAGAGAACAGTCACTAAACAACCACTAGCCTTCCTCAGTGCCACACATGCCAATGGAGTAAGTTTCACTTGTCCTTTTCAATTCTAAAAGTTCAAGATTGAGCATCCCTGGGTCTGGACTCTCCAGATCCTAATGGCATCAGGCCAGAACCTGCAGCAGTATGCTTTAATTGCAATGCACAGGCCTCCACCTCTCCTTCTAAGCCTAGATGCTGTCCTAGCACCATAACAGCACGAGTTGTGGGAAGGGATGAGCATTGGTCTAAAAGCCAGAGACCAAAGATATGGGCCTGGCTTGACCAACATGAGGCATGAACTTGAATAAGCCACTGCTCCATCTGGCTTTGCCAACTGACAAGTGGGGAATGGAGATGGAGCTATATCCTTCTGAAGTCCCTGGAGCATCTATCTCTCTCAGCTAAGCTAACTCCTACCTGTTCTTTATGACTGTGCACTCCACCTAGCTTGAGCTGGATTAGTTGCTCTTCCCCTGTGTTTCCATCATCCCCATGCTTGGCCTCCTGCTGCAATCTGAAGTCCTTACAAAGTGAGGCACAGTTCTTGGAGCACTGGAGTTATCCATTACATGTCTGTGAGTATATAAATGCCAATTTCCCAGAGCCCAGCAGCACGTAGCTCACCAGCCATATCCCAGGCACTGTGTCAGGCAAAGACACACCATCAGGTCTGTGCTTCTGAAGAGCACAGCACCATCACTGGTGGACTGGTGCTTATACAAAAATGCAAGGCCAATAAACTGAGGCAGCAGGTGCTGAAGAACCAAGGATCAGGCCAAAAATGTGGTCATGGGACGACAGCAGAAGCGTGTTCATCTGAGGTGTCATTGAACCATTTAGTAAGTGCACACTGGCTTGAAGAATTAGGACAATGGTATACTTGGGGTTACTCCAAGCTCGAGGAATTGAGAACAGGCTTGGTAGTGAGGTTTAAGAATGAGTCCAGGTACAGAGTGGAACGGGAAGACTCTATGCATGAGCAGGAGAATTGCTCCCTAAGAGACCTACAGATCTGCTATCCCAAATTTTTTCTACGTGACAAGGCTAAGTCACTCCTGTGGGACATGAGAGATCCCACTCTTATCTATCCATCAATGCCAACCCTGGTAAGCCTCTTTGCTGAAGCCTGCCAGGACCACCATAGTTGAATCCCCAGTACTTACTGTCTATGCTGGGGTCCTGGTGTAGCACTGCAGGATAATGTGCAGGACTGCAAGGTCAGTTTGAACTATCAATAACTCCATAAAAAAAAAAAATAATAAAAAGTACTCACAACTATTAGCCATATTGTTCTAGTCTTTCCTATTTCCTCTCTAAAAATAGTGGGGACAAAAGAAGTAACATAATTGGGAATCAGTGGCTCAGGAAATTTAGACCCAGAAATGAACTTGTCTCTTTTCTCTTCCATGAGGTTATTTTCCCATGCTTTGGGAACACAATGAAGGCAGATAAAGGGCAAATACCATCAGGAGAAATGAAAGGGCTCCAATCTGGAAAACTCACTGTAGGAGGAAAAGGGAGTGTGCATTGACCAGGGGCAAGTGCCTTGGAGTGGCTGCATACACTCCAGTCAGTGGTCAGTCATTTCCTGTGGTTCCAGGGCTAAGCCTGCCCGCTGAATCAGGGATCCATGCTGTGCTGCTGAGCATCTGCTGACGTTGGAAGTGCTAGCGATAATTACCAGCCAAGTGCCAGGTTATTTCTGTCTCCAGCAGGAGGACAGAGCAGGAGGGGGCAGAGTCCAGAAATAGCAAAGCAATTAGCAGGCACGCTTCTGAGGGCATAATTACTGTGTGTGAATTCGAGCATGGCCAGGTGAACCTCAGCCTAGTTACCAGCGAGTTAGGGGCAGGAGCATCATCAACCTCACTAGGCCCATAGCCTCAGCTAAGGGAGGGCCACCAGCCTTAAGGGCACCTCACTGTACAGGGCCAAGGTAGACAAACCCTGGGTCTCTCGGGTGGAACTTCAGAGCTTCCTGCCTATGCTATACTCCTATTTCCTCCAAGATGAGCTAAAAGGCCTATGAGACCCTGGGAGGTATGCCAAAATCTCTCTCCTGACAATGACCAGGTTGTAGGTCCTAGGAAACAATTCAGGGACTAGGCCCAGGGCCATGGAGAGAGAACTAGGCCTCAGTCAGAAGACACAGACTCAAGGACTTCTGGTAAGACAGCAGACTAGGCAGATGTACTACATGGACCTTCTACAACAAAGATACAAGAGACCAAATGAAACAGATACAGATGAAAATTTTGGAACCCTGAACTTCAGAGAAAAGGTAAGAGAAGTATATTGAGTGCTTGCTGGAAGAAGTTGAGCAGGGACAGTGAGAGAGGAAGACTCACTTGTGACTGGCCAACCAGACTCAGCACAACCACCTTGTGAACAGTTTTGGCAATAGAAGGAGACCTGGCAGAGCAGACTCACACAGGCAACAGGAAAGGTGCAATTCCTTTTTTTCCCCACACACTCCCTGGGGATCAGAGGTGTGGCCAGTTCCCATCCTTATCCACCCCCGATGCAGACCCTGTTGTTGTTGTTATGTGCCGTGGAGTCGGTTCCGACTCATAGTGACCCTGTACAGGGTTTCCAAGGCTGTAAATCTTTACAGGAGCAAAAAGCCTCATCTTTCTCCCGCGGAACAGCTGGTAGTTTTGAACTGCTGACCTTGCAGTTGGCAGCCTGATTCGTAACCACTATGCTACCAGAGCTCCTTTGTTGTTGTTGTTGTTAAGTGCCGCCAAGTCGGTTCCGACCGACCCATAGCGACCCTGTACAGGGTTTCCGAGGGTGTAAATCCTTACGGGAGTAGAAAGCCTCATCTTTCTCTCGCGGAGCGGCTGGTAGTTTCGAACCGCTGACCTTAAGGTTCACAGCCCGATTCGTAACCACTACGCTACCAGAGCTCCTTACTCTCTGGGAATTCCAACCCTTGTGGTTGTGAGTCACACCAGTGTGAGGTGGAGGCTAGCTGCAACACTTTAGTGTGCTACTTTGGTGCCTGGATTCTGGGAGTATCAGCTCCAGACTAACAGAACCCACAGAGCCACCAGATCAGCATTTAACCACCTCCTTCCCAGCTGCTCTGTGGTCCTAACAGACACTGAAGTCACTCCATCAAAGGCTTCCTTGAACCACTTCTGACACTAGTGCCTTAAACCCAGATAACACTGAGATCCATAGGGCTCCATCTAAGGCTCAGAACTCTGTTGCCACATCCCTGTCTTGCCCACCTCCTGAGCTCCTTGGCTTATGGGTGACCCCACAGTTTTCTCCTTTCTGGGTCCAAGTGCTAAGCCGATTTTCATTTTTGTTTAGGGGTTTGATTTTTCCCTTTCATTATTTCACTGTTTTTGTTTGTTTATTCTGTCTCCTTCTTCTTCCATTCCCTTGAATTTTATCCTTTCTCTTTGCTTTTGTTTTTCCTTCTGTTTCTCATTTCCCCTTTTTCTCCACCCTTCGTTTTATCTTTCTTTACTACTCTGGACTCTGTGTTATCTAATCTCTCCTCTCCTCGATTTTTCTAAATATTTTTTTCAAATTTCTTCCTTTATTTCCTCCCTTATATTTTTTTCATCTCAAGCTTCTTTACTCTCTTTATTTATTCTTAATTATTTTTTGTAATTTCTTCCTGTTTTAAAGCTCTTATTTATTTCTTCTATAGCTCCATTTCCCTGTCCCTCTTTTGTCTTTATAGTTTCTATATTCTTTTTTTTCTGGTTTCTACCTACTTTTATTTCTTCTTTCCTCTTTATTATTTTTTCTTTTCATTGTTGGTTCCTTTTTTGTTTATTCTCTTTTGTTTCCCTGTGTGTGGGGGTGGGGTGGGGGTGGGGAGGAGTTTTCCCTTTCCCATCTAACAGGAGACAGCAATTGTGTTCATACAATCCAGCCACAAGCATACCTTCTGCAGGTCCAGAAGGTATGTTTGTGGCAAAAGCTAATATCAGCTCCTATGCCACCTGATCAATGATAGACAGCAGTCAACATCAGCCAAACCCACCTTATACTGAGGTTCACAAACAGCAAATGAGAACAGTGTACTTGTTTCCATTATTCAACTACACTCACAGTAGACAGTTGGTGAAAGTCAACCACAATCATAAATTACTATAAATATGACAACCCCACAATGCCCTGGAGATGAAGGGTGATTTTAGCTCACAGGAAGAAACAAAAGAGAATGGCTCAAACAAATAACCAAGATGCAGTCAGAAAACATTTCTGATGAAGAAAAGGTAATGGAACTAACTGAAAAATAATTCAAAAGAATGATATTTAGGTATCTTCAAAGGACTGAAAGAAAGATTGAGAGAAGCAAAAAGAACACAGGGAAAACTTTAGAAGAATTCAGGAAAACACTAGAATAACAGACAAAATAAATGCAAATTTTGAAACAATATGAAATCTGCAATTACAAGTACAGAAGATTAATATAAGATTTCAGAAATGGACAATGCCTTGAAAGGGAAAATGAGTAGGTTTGAAGTAATGGAAGTAGTGAGCTTGAAGAGAAATATTTCAATACTAGTATGCAAGAAGAACAATCAGAAAAATGAATGAAAAACTCAGAAGAAAGCCTTAGAGTTATGTGGAATACTATGAAATAGAACAATCTATGGGCGATTAGAATTCCAGAACAGGAAGAGACAATAAAAAGCACAGAAAAAAATTGTCTAATAGTTACTGGACGAAAACTCCCCTAACATCATGAAAAATAAGAAGATAATTGTGCAAGAAGCTGAAGAAATCACAAACAGGATAGACCCCAAAAGAAAATCACCAAGACATATCATAATCAAACTTTCAAAAATCAAACAAGGAAAGAATCCTAATAGTAGCTCAGGAAAAAGGAAAAATTAGCTACAAAGGAAAAACAATGAAGCCTTAGATCAGTTTTCTCAGCAGAAACCATACAGGCAAGAAGGCAATGGGATGACATCCACAAAACTCTGAAAGAAAAAAATTGCCAACTAAGAATCATATATATATATGACCCTGT
>NW_006408676.1:6900810-6907612 GCF_000296735.1 Chrysochloris asiatica | reverse complement strand
AAGGACAATTATTCATGGGCTACAGGGTAGACACATGATAGATAACATGGGTGACAAGGCAGGCAAGATACAACTAAGAGGGAGGTTCATAGATAAAAGATGAAAGTAGTGAGAGACAGATACATGGAGGAATGCAGAAGCGTAAGTGAATAGAGGTAAACAGTGTTTACCTCCCTGCCCTGTCACCCATATTATCATGTGTCTACCCTCTAGCCCATAAATAATTGTCCTTCTCCATAAATATTGTTAACTGTGGAGTCCTGGTGTGGCACTCTGGGTTAATGCATCAGACTGCTAAACCATTTGAACTGCAAGGTCGGCGGTTCAAGCTCACCAACTGCTCCTCAGAAACCTTCTACAGGGTCAATATGGGTCAGAACTGACTCGACAGCACTTAACAACAACAACAACAACATTAACTGTTGCTGCATGGAGGAGATAACAATCATTGTAATGAAGCAAAGTGTATGATTTGCTGAGCTGATGAATTACTCTGTAAACCTCCCCTCAATTCACAAGAAAAAAATTTTAAATGAAGACACAGACTCAAGTTTTGGAGCTTTCACTCCTGAACACTATGTATATGGTAGCAAGTTACTTATTATCATCCGTCATTTTTCTGATTGTAAAATAGTATTGGTTGGTGTGGTCCAGGTAATGCTTCCTTAACAAACAACTCCAAGTCTCCAAGGCTCAGTACATCACAAGTGTGTTTCTCCCTTACACACATCCACTGTAAAATGGCTGCTTTCCTAGGCAACTGCCTCTGCAAAACCCAGCAATCCAGGTGGCACCAAGAGTGCCTGGCTCTACTTCCTGTACACAGATTCCATCTCTACCTGTCAGGGAGAATAGGTTGGAGAACGTCTTCCATGCCCAGAAAGGACCCAGTCACTCTAGCTCCTGTTCCTCCACAGTTGAATGGAGTAAAGAGGAGCACCGAGCTCAAACCTAACTCTGTCCCTGCATTAACCTGCGTGGATACCACCAGCACAACGGAGCTGAGGTCCCTCACAGGGATGGTATGGGGTGTTGCAGGGGTTGTCAAAGCCTCACAGTGCCTGGCACCAACACAGTCTAGGAAAGCTGTGGTTGTTGGTGGGATTCAGGACCTGCATTAGAGCCAGTGATGTCTCATCACTATGTGGTCTGCATCCTGGAGATCACTGACCCTCATTTCAAGCCTGCGCTGATCAGTGGTCACTGCACCCAGTAGTCCCAGCCCTCTATTAGAAAGAGGATCTCTGTGCTGGGCATGTACCATGGCCTAATCCTAGAATTTGTCCTCTCTCGTTGTCTGCTGCAGGAGCCCAGGCTGCTGTTCACCTGGACCCCTGTTCTAATGTACAGTGAGATGATTCCAGGATCCAGAGCAACATGCTATGTGAGGCCCTGACATCAAGGTTCTATAGCTGTGGTTCTGCTGTTTTCAGAGGAGTCACAAACAAATCACTCTATATCTCTGGGTATTCGATTCTTCTCTATAACACAGGAAGGGCTCACCTATTAATTATTCCACCCAGTTGACAGATTGATTGAGGATGATAAGACAGTCCACAAGGAAATGCACTAGGCTCCTGACTACACAGTCACCATCTCTCAGACAAAAAGGGCAAGTGGAACCCAAACTCAGAAGGTTAAGTATACTGCCGGAGGTCACAAGGTTGATTGGAAGGTCTAAGATCTAAAACGAGCAGCTTGTGGGGCCATCGGGCATCCTGGAACCTTCCACTGACTGGTGAATCCCAGGAAGGGTCTGTGCAGTAACCCTCTATTCCTAGTTCTGCAGACTTCCATGACCAGCCAGCACTGTCTCCACCCTGTCACACCAGCTCCACACTAGAGTCCCATGCCCACCACTGTGGAGTGGAGTGCCATGTTTGTCTGATGGATTTTTCACTACTTACAAATGCAACTTCATCAGCAAAAGTAGGTAGAAATCGATGTAGAAGCAGCTAAGTGAACTGCACTTTTCCTCACAGTGTGGCACATATTGACAGTCTGTGCACTTGACTTTTTGCAACCAATGTAGAGGTGAAAACAGGAATAAAAATGTCATCAACTTTTCCTTGTTGGCAGTCCTTTGGTTCCTCTTCAGGGCAAGTGCTGGGCCTTAGGGCTTCTCATCCAATTCTCATGACTCTGCCCCTGTCCCAGAACAGGAAGACCAAACAGAGAAGAAGGGGTTTCTCTTCATTCCACATGGCTCTTGGTGATCTGTGTCATGTACCACCTGGGGAAACTCATGCTGGTAATGCATACCCCACAATAGTCCAAAGAGAGAACTGGGTGATTTCCCTCTACATGTGCTAGTTTGGATGAGGATAGGGAATTACTTGACTAAATTGGAAGAAGAGTTGGGAAATTAATTTTAGGTGGAGTGTTGTATGTTCCTTGGCAATCTGTATTATGAAAATGAAATGGAATATGAAATGAGATCCCTTAGGACTTGCTCTAGATTCTTGTTTGTTAAAGTAATGTTCTGTGACCTACCCCTCAGTATTGTGCATTGAGGAAAGGAGAAGATGAGAAACTACTGACTGTACACGCTAAAAACAGTTCCAATGTACAGTAGTCATGTGTCAATCACCTACTGTGGTTCAAGCACCCTGCCAGGTTCTGGGGGAAAGGAGAAATTGACAAGGACCTCTTCATCTGTTTCTCCTTTGATAATAAGAACAATCACTATTCAAAGAGTAACCACTGTGTGCCAAGAACTTGGCATAGGTTAGTTAGAATCCTGACAACTCTAAGGGTTGATGTTATTAAGTCCATTCTAGAGATAACAAAACAGGAAATACACTTCCCCAAATCACACAAACAGTAAGAAGCTAAAATGCGATCTGAATTCATGTCTGTGTAGCAGTAAAATTCAAGGTATTTGCACACTGAGATGTAGAAAAATGGATTCTGGTATTGCCATTTTACAGTTCAGAAGATTTCAATGTGTTCTAGAATCCCTTGGGAGTTTCTTAGAACACTGATGCTGGGCCCCATCTATAGCTTCTAAGTCAGTAGATCTAGATGAGGACAAAGAAAATGCAGGTGGGGCTGATGCTGTTGGCCCACACTTTGAAAATTGCCACTAAAGAGACTATTTCCTAGGTATTCCAATGCCTAGTGAACAGAAGGTTGTTCAGTGAAGTTGTGGCCAAAAGCTGTATGGTGATCTTCGAATCACTTCACAAAGGAACCCGTCTAGAGCTTCTACTTCAGTAGATCTGGATGAGGTCATAGAAAATGCAGGTGGGGCTGATGCTATTAGACCACACTTTGAAAATTGCCACTAAATAGACTATATTCCTAGGTATTCCAATGCTCAGTGAACAGAAGGTTGTTCAATGAAGTTGTGCCCAAAAGTTGTATGGTGATCTTGGAATCATTTCGTGAAGGAGCCCTTCACTGCAAGAATTACCATCTGGCTCTGGGTTGTCTCTGTGGAAGAAGAGGGCTTACAGCCTCTGGCATCCCCAGAGTATCAGAGCCCTGAACTCCCTTCTTTCTGCCTTGGGTTTTCTCAGTCTTTCTTTCCTTGTCTTAATTAACAGTGTTCCTTCCAGATGGTGAGGAGCTCCTGGCAAGATGAGAATGCTCTCGTTTCCTCTTTGTCTTCCTCTGATGTAGGCAGAATGAAAATCCTGTCTTATTGAAACACAGTTGAGAGACTAGTTGTTGGTTTTGTGGAGGGAAGAGTCTACCTTTGTAGTAATGTCATGTATTTCTAGGATTGTGTGTTCCAAAAACATGTTCACATTTTGGACAAGTGTTCATTTAAGTTGTTCCTGAGAGATTAAGGAGGTATGGAAGATACTAGTCACACTTTATAGATGGGGAATTAAAGACTTAGAGAGTTTTCCTAGATTGTACTATGTGCAGTGGTACTTATAATAATAACAATTAATAGTTATCAAGTGCTTGTTAAGGAATCACAGTGGCTCCATGGGATAAGCATTGAACTGTGAACCACAAGGTTGGTAGTTCAAGCCTACCAGTAGCTCCATGGGAGAAAGATGAGGCTTTCTGCTCCTGCAAAGATTTACAAGCCTCAGAAGCCCTATGCAGCGTACCTATGAGTTGAAACTGACTTGACAGAATTAGCAACAGCAACAAGTGCTCATTATGTGGTATAGTGTACACACACTCATTTAATATTATCTCATGTAACCACAAGTTCTTAAGAATAACAAATATTTACCATAGATGTGGCACTATTCTAGCTCTTTTACCTGTGTTCTCTCATTTAATCCTCACAACCACTCAGTGAGGTAGGTATTACTATTATCTCCATAAGAAAACAAAGAAAGAAGAAATCGTTAATCAACCATCTTGGTGTGATGCTGTAAGACAAGCACTGGACCACAAGGTTGGTTTGAACTGCAAGGTTGGCAGTTCAAATTCACCAGTTGCTCTCCAGAAGCCCTGTACATGGTTGCTATGAGTAAGAACCAACTCTATGACACTAACAACAACAACAACTAGCAGATGGTGGAGTTTTAAACTCTGCAAGGCTGACCTCAGAGCCTATACCCTTAATACCTACAATGGACCCTATCAAACCTCCTAGGCAAGTTCCTTATCTGCTTGTACTGCCACCCTGAGGGGATACGTGTTGTTGTTAAGTGCTGTTGAATCAGTTCCAATGCATAGCAACCCTGTATAGGGTTTCTAAGGAATGGCTGGTGAGTTTGAACCATCAACCTTGCAGTACAAACTGAGCTTGAGGTTGAGTTCTTATCCTGTGGTGCTACACCAGGACTCCAGAAGGGATACTAGCCACTATATAGAAAGCCACAGGACAGAGTTCAGGCCAAGTCTGTTTCACTGACTTAAGAGCCCACGATCTGAGTCTTATACTTTTCATATGGACTTAAGGTAAAACTCGAAGACTCTGAACCAAAAGCTAGAGTTCTAGTATTTAGAAAATATCAAGGAAGATATTTCTTCGCAGACTCTGGAGCAACCATTAAGGTTGAGACTGCCTAATACCTCCAGCACCACCTTTAGAAATGCAAAGCCAATTACAAATCCTCCATCAATATGCTATGCTTGTAGACACAGAGAACAGGGTACATTTTCCCAAGAGGACGTAAGCAACATAGAAGGAGGATTGGAATGAAAGACTTCAGATCTGATAACAGTGTCGGCTTCGTGTTGGCAATGTGATCTCAGGGATGGGTGCCCTTCAAAGAGTCCTCGTCTGTTTCCTGCTCTGATTCAGGGCTGTCTCAACAGCTCACACACACACACACACACACACACACACGGGGGTGGGGGGGTGACACTTTATGAAGCATCTGTCATGAAGCTATTTGTGTGGCCTCTGGTTGCTATAGCACCCTCTTTAATGTGAACATGCAACTAGTGCTGTGATAGCTTTCCATTCCTGGTTTGTCAGCTATTCCATGGGTAAAGCATATGAAGTCTGGGGGTACATGTAAGAAGTGAGTCCCATTGTCTGTCTGAGTCAATGAAAAGAGGGAACAAGGGCCAGAGGAATCAGGCCTTGGAGACTGAAAGTTTCCTAATGTGAGAGTAGAAATTAGATTTTTTATTTTTCTGTAAGATTCTAGCAGACAGAGAAAATGCCAACTGGTGAAATATTCACAAGACAGATATTGACTATTTAAAAGAAGGTTTTAAAAAAAAAACAAAAAAACAGGAAGAAATGAAATTAGAATCTGCTTCCCCAGAAGTGGTAAGAAACCTATCACTGAGGTGTTTCAACAGAGGCTAGGAGGCAGCAGTGATTCATAGCAACCCTGTATAGGGTTTCTAAGGAATGGCTGCATCCGGAGGCAGCTTGCTCTGGACAGCCAAGAAGACCCTTTGACTCATAATTGACCTTTTCAGATCTCAATCCTAGGTAGTTTCTGCCTCAGATGAAGTGGTCCCCTTACTCTGAAAGTATTCACAAAAAAACTATCTATGTCCAGAAGGACAGAGAGAGCCCTTGACCTCCAGGGGCTCATAATGAAGCTAAGGAAATAACAAAGTCACAAGAAACAATTTAAAAACAATCATAATTGTGTATAAGCATAGTTTCTGTGTAGGTTACAAAGCATACATAAAACGGCAGTTTTAGAAGGGACGAATGTGATGTGTGAAGGGTAAGGCAGGGAAAGGCCTTCCTCTTAGCAGTGTAGGGCACCAAGGCCTGCTGAGAGAGAGTATCGATGACAAGGGCATAGCCCAGAAATGTGGCTCACTGTCTTTTAGCCTGCGGGAGGCCCAGTGAGAAATCTGTTCACCCAGGTGGCTCCTGTAAGAGGTTCAGGGAAATTCCCAAGTCACAGGTAAGTCTTGACCACAAGGGATGCCTCCTTCTCTCAAAAAAGCAAGCATGATGCAAATAGCCTTCAAAACCCCACACCTACCCCCAGCCTAGAAGTACTTCACTAAGCTTTCAGGTTTGCCATTATAATTATTTATGCAGATGTCTGACTTTTCTAGTCAAGCTGTGAGCTCTTCATGAGCAGAATCTATCTTTGACCCACTCTTTCATATCCTCCCTGACCAAAGATACTCACATAAACATACACACACACACACACACACACACACACACACACACACACGGACCCTCACACAAATGAATATTTGCTAATGTACTAGTAAATAAGCAAATAATTCATACTTTGGGAGGAGTCTTAACTCTTAAAAGTTGGCCTGTGGTTTGACATAATGGAGTGATATCCAAACCTACAGAGAAGCACACACATTATGGGAAGCATTGGCCTAGAACCATAAATTTATCTGTGAATAGAAAAAGCTGAAGGAAGTTTAGGTTAACTCAGTGGAAGGT
>NW_006408676.1:6887231-6895377 GCF_000296735.1 Chrysochloris asiatica | reverse complement strand
ACAACAACAACATGAATCTTTTGGGAAGCAAAAAGCCTCATGGAAATACTCACCCACAACCTGCAGGCATCAGTGCCTTTAAATATGGTTTTTGGGGTCTTCAGTGACCTGACCATGCATTCACAAGAAGGTAGCAGAGTCTTCATCCCTCTGCTACCTTCTTGCAGACTCATGGTCCAAAGTCACAGTTCCACCACTACCCTTTGGCCCTAGCAGCGTTTCCATGAGGTCCTAGAGCACGTATGCAAATTAATGACCTGAGGCTTGGTGAGACCATTGGTTGGTTTCTGCTTTTTGTCTTCTTCTCCTTCTTTTCTTCTTCCTCTTTCTCCTCCTCCTCCTCTTTCTTCTTCATCTTCTAACTCTATTCACACCCAAGATTGTGAGGAGGTATAGATGGGAGGGATCAAGGACTTGGGGGTTCACAAGGGAGATGCTGCCTCACTCCAAACACATGGTATCTTTTACTAGATTTTAAGGTGATTTAAGTAGATTCTTTACTATTGTTATAAATGTAAAATGTTGGATAATGAGATAGATAGTATAAGTGAGCAGTAAGTGCATAGTCATACAACAGAATGTTGCTCAGCCAGAAAAAGAAATGAAGTTCTGAAACAGACTGCTACATGTATGAATCTTGGTAATTTTGCACCTAGTGGAAGAACTCAAACACAGAAGGACACAATCACATTATCCCACTTATATGAAGTATCTACAATAGTGGAATGTATGGCAACCAAAGTTTACTACTGGTTACCAGTGTTGTCATGGTTGTTAAGTGCAGTTGAGTCCGCTCCAACCCATAGTGACCCTTTGTAGGGTTTCCTAGGAGCAGCTTGTGAGCTTGAACCACCAGCCTTGTGGTTCAAACAGACTTTGCAATCCAGCACATTAAGCCCACAGCATCACACCAGTAGATGGGAAAAATGATGAGGTATTTACTAAAGGAATACTGAGTTTTTGTTTGAAGTGTTAAAAGGCTATTGAAAATAGAGAGTGGTGATGGCTATACAACATGTGAAAATAGTTATTTTCACTAAATCATACAAAGTCCTGGTGTGGTGCTGTGGGTTAATGCATTGGACTACATAGTTGGTTTGATCCACAAGGTCAGTGGTTCAAGCTCACCAGCTGCTCCTAGGAAACCCTATATAGAGTCGCTATGGATTGGAACCAATTCAATGGCACTTAACTACAAGTGAATCGTACACTTAAAAGTGGTTTAAATACAACTACAACAAAATAAAATATTTTCAAAACTAAAATGGAAAATGTTTTATATATTTTACCACAATAAAATTTTAAAAAGCACACACACAGAGCTGACCTGTGTGTCCACAGTCCATCCTTCCTCCCTTAGCACCAACTTCTCCTGTGTCTGTGCAATCCTACCTCCTTGGGATGAGGTGTGTGTAGCAGGCAGCCACTTTCACTAACTCCCACTGCTTTACTGGATATGCATATTGTTAGCTCTTCCATATTAATGGAGATGACAACAGTATAGAATGGAGGAAATGATGCTCTGTGTGAGAAAAGTAACTGTGATTACAGGAAAAAGCTGACTCAGTTCTCCCAGCCCATCCTCCATGCTGGCGCCCACCTTTTCCCTACCTGGGCAACAACAGGCAAATGAATACAATCAGCCTTATCAGACACTTGCCCTCACTGCATTGGCAATCAGACCCTGCATGTAGCTCCTTGTTAGCCCATTAATTGAGGCTGGACAGTGAAGAGAACAGAGGACGCTCCTCTCCAGTGGGTTCGAACTGCCCACACTCCTGTCCCTTGCCATCTCTCTGAGTGGCAGTGCTTCTGGAGTGATGGGTTATCAGGTGTCCAACCTCACAGTGGTCATTTAATATCATCGAACAAAAATGTATGTGGTCAGCCCTGACCAGCACTCGCTTGCATTGCATGGCAACCAAACCTTGCATGCAGCTCCTTGCCAGCCCATTAACTGAGACTGGACAGTGAAGCGAACAGAGGACTCGCCTCCCCAGTGGGCTCTAGCTGCTCGCATTCCAGTCCCTTTGCCATCTCTGTGCCCCTAGATTGATGGATCCTCGGGGGTCCAACCTCATAGTGCTCATTTAATACCACTGAATAAAACATTACTCACAGATTAACTGAGCAGTTTTAAGTGAACAATCATTTTCATCTATTTTAAATTTTCATGGGTACTTTTCTGAAGAACAAGTACATTGTTAATAATTGAGGGGAATGAAACCTTGTTAATCTCTCTGATTTTAATAAGGTCCTACTGTGCCCAGCCATTTATACTTAAAACAACTTCATTTTTACCCAAGGTTACTTCATTTGAGGAGAGATTTGGTGGGGCAAGTGTGTAGGGTCTTCAAGTCAGGAATGATGACTACTGAGAAATGGGTTTTGGTTTCAGGATGAAATAAGTGAGGTCATGGGGTTCATGACCCATAAATAGAACCTATGTTGAGATCAAAGTAAGCTTGTAAGAGTCTAGCCAGCACAACCCAGGGAGGGAGCAAGAAAGCAGAATGGGGGTGGGCTGTTACAAGAAGGTAACTGGGTGTTTCCTCAGAATTGTTGTTGTTGTTGTTGTTAAGTGCCGTCGAGTTGGTTCCGACCCATAGCGACCCTGTAATACCTGGTCAATAAGGTGAACCACAAGAATGGGGAACTGTATCTCCACACTACACAAATGGTATTGATGCTGTATTACCATTCTCAATATACACAAACACATACTCCACCGTAACATCTAACACTTGTAATGTTCTAGGCACAGCTCTGGGCCCCATGTATGCCTCATCTCATTTGATCCTTGTAAAAACCCCCTGAGATAGGTACTGCTATTATTCCAGTTTGTTGTTGTTAAGTGCCATTGAGTCAGTTCCAACCCATAGCAACCCTGTCTATACAGGGTTTCCAAAGAGCGGCTGGTGAGTTTGAACTGTTCACTCTGCAGTTCAAACCAACTTTGCAGTCCAGTGCATCAACCCACAGAGCCACATCAGAATTCCATTATTTCATTTTACAGATAAGGAAAAATGAGACAAAGCAATTTGCTTAAGGTTATACATTTAACTAACAGTATAGGGACTCCTGTTGTGGTGCTGTAGGGTCAGCACTGGACTACTAACCACAAGGTTGGCAGTTCAAACCCATCAGCTGCTCTTTGAAAATTCTATACAGGGTTGATATGAGTAGAACTGACTCTACAGCACTTAACAACAACACCAATAGCAAGTATTGAAACACAGGTCTGTTTGACTTTAAAATCTAAGCTTTTAAACCTCATGTAACATTGGGAAGAAATGACTGGCCACCAGTCTGCCTAGGTTACCATTCTATTGCTCTGTTTCTAGGGTTTGGTTCCCCCAGGAAGTTACCTATGTATTTGGCCTAGGTGCTAGGGAGATCAAGGCTGACACATCTGTGACCCACCCATACAGCTCCCAGGACATTTTGTCACCCATCTTGTCATAAATATGACTTTTCTCCTGCTCACTGGCCAGCCCCTGGGCAGGTCTTGTCCACACCCATTAAAGACTTGGCCACATGACTTCATGCTTTACCAAGTGATAAGACTCTGGCCAGCCTACACGACAAAGAGGTATATTGGGGATGTAGGGAAGGGTAATAATGAATGTTTGAGGAGAGATTGGTTTGCATGGCACAGCTATGGCTTGGAGTGAAAGCCACTCAAGTGCATGATTTCATGCAATAAGCTGTTTAAACAGGTTGCAAGGGAAGCTTAAAAGAGTTCTACATTAAAATCTTACTCTATTAAAAAAATCAGCTTTACATATTTAAACCAGAAAGCAGCAGCCACATTTAGCTGAGAGCTTCCTGAACTAGAAGGAATAAGAGACTAAGAGAAGCAATACCATTTTGGTTCACAGAAAGTACAAACAGTAGCAAAGCAGAATTTGCGGGGATATCTGTATGCGCCCAAGCTCACATTAGGGGCCTGTGTCATGTCCACTATATGTCATGTGTGTGTCATTTGTGAAAAGATGAATCCCTATTTCCAAGACATCAGGAAATGACCCCTTTTGCTGTCTCCCTCATCAAACTTGTAGAATCTTGTTATCAATGATTTGCTCCCCACCCAAATGCATCTGGGCGAAGAAGGCAACATTGTTAGATCCTATCTCCAGTCCCACCATAGCTTTACATATTCCACTTTACTTTCCTAGGGAAGCAAAAATGATCTCACAACTAATAAAATTAACACATCTCTAAAATAAATGCAAATACATCCCAAATGAGATCTATCCATCTGCAGTAGAATACTAACCAAGTGACTTGCAAGAGTAACTTAAATTCTCTAAGCTTTAGTTAGACCCTGCTAAAGACCAGGGGCCATATCTACACTCATGGAAAGTCAAGAGTTGATGGAATTTTAGGGATTTTAATCTAAGATATTGATTTTACAAATGAGAAGGCCAAGGCCAGAAACAGCATATAAGCGTCTAAGGACATGCCACTGGTCAAGGACAAATTGAGGTTTACCCCAGGTTTTGAGGCACCTTTGTTAGATTTGACTCTTTAAAGTGGGTTCAGAGCCTGGTGCATGGCCCTGTCCCCAGTGGCCTCTACATAGACCATCTGTGACAGCCTCAGACACTAAAGCAGTCCCTACACTCCAGTGCTTCTGAGCACATCTGTATATTTTTCTCTGTAGTAAAGACAGGTAGAATACACACTCCCACAGGGGTCAGAATACATTGTGTGCACAGGAGCACAGCTAGAGAACATGTCCTCTCCTGGATACACACCTACACTTCCACATGTGTACACCCATGAAGGTATGAAAATTGATAGGCAGTACACATCACTAACATAATCTGCATGTCGTTTGTAACTGCCCAGTTCATATTTCCCCCACACTAGACTGACAGGGCCATGAGAGTAAAGATTTTGTTTGTCCCCCAGTGCAAAATACCTAATAGATCTTCATTAAACACTTGTTGAATTGAAAAGACAGACAGGCACTGGCATTAGTATACATGAACATATAAGTACACACAAGTGTACACATAATAGCATTCACAAGCGTGTGCACAAGAATCAGGCATGCACACCCATGTAGCTATGACATGCATACCGATGTAACTATGACACCTTGTCAGATCTGCAAGCCTATAAAGCCACACATACACTGCACATGTCAAAGGTACACACAGGCTTTCACATGAAAGGGCTCCTTTCCACTAGTCAGAGAATGAGATAGAACCCCTACAGTGTTCCCAAGCAGACTTGGCTGCTCAGGAAGTGTGTCCTGGACACGGCTAACTATTTTTCCATATCTGTTGCCTGGGATAAGCTAGAGATGGTCTATAGGGAAGCTGAGCCTCAGCTGTGAGTCTGCAGCAAACCTCGATCCATATGGCAGTCAGCACACAGCAGTAACACAATCTCTTCCAGCTGGGGTCCAGCTTTAGTGGGCAGAGAGAGCCTTATGGGGTTGAGGACTCTCAAAGACCAGCCAGCATCTCCCTGGGGAGACTTCAAACAACTGCTCCTGAGAGTGTGGTCCAAGAGGAGCTTTGAACACAGGGTCAGAGTCCAACGCAGGCCTGGACAGCAAAGCACAAGGGTGCTGCTCCCCACTTCCATGTCAGTGGTATCTTTGCTGCCTCCAGACCACAGATCAGCCCCTGCCTGGCTACAACCCAGCACAAGCTCAGCCACAAGTCAGCTTCAACCATAGGCTTTGCCACAGTTTTCAGATGAAAACGGAAACGAGTGAGACCTCAATCTACCTGGGATGCAATCCCTCCACAAGTAACTGAGTGTTCTCCTAATGAGGGAGAGGATAAAATGAACCCACCATCTTCTGAAGCTCTGAAAACACAAGGTAAAGCAAAATCAGTACCGGCAAAGGTGAACACTCTGCTACCTAAGGTACCAAGAAAAATACACAGGGACTCTCCAGTCCTTTGCAATTAATTCATCTCACAGTCATATGCACTCATATATATACATACTCACACACTTTCACACATTCACCATCTTATAAACACACTCTCATATACCCACACACTTGTGTACACACTCAGACACTCCTATATTGACAATTATTGCATTTTCCTGATGTCATCTGGGCATGACAGATAGGGACAGGAGCTATATCTTTCCACAGAGATTCCAGAGTCAAATGAATACTGGGTTAATTTTACTAAATTAATTTCATTCCCATGCCCATCTGGAGAATTTTACTCTCATTCAGGCTGAATCCTAATATGTTATTCCTGTGATATCCTGATCTGTAGTTTCACTGACCACTCACTATCATTTAGAGAAGCATTCTGTATGCAGAAGAGTCTACAGGCCCCTCTTTTTGATAAAAAATCTGCTCATTAGCAGGGATCTTTGAGAGTCTAGTCCTCAGAGGCCAGACAGAATTACAGGAGTGAAGAGTAGACATTCTGGAAATAGGTGTTTCCTGGTCCCTCAAGTCCCAGATGTGTAACCCACTCCTCAAGCCAATGCTCTAGGAAAGGCTGGCTTCACTTTTCTGTACACTGATTATAGACTGCTACCCACAGGGAGTGGTCTCCTTACTAGCTTCCAGAGGGGATTCTCTCCTGGACTACTCCCAGAGTCCCCAAGGCCAGAGTGCTGGATGTTCTCTGTTGGCCATATGTTGAAGCTCTTCTAAAGACTCTATTTCTCTCTGTTTGTTTCCATTATGGACTTGAATGAAAAGAAGCAGCTCTGTATTCAATGGACCTGATGTGTGCTATCAGACTCACTAGGCATTCCTTTAGAAATGCAGAGTCCTGGACCCACCAGACCTACTTACCTCTCTTCGGTCTTTGTCTTCTGGTTGATTCTTGCATACAATGAGTTTTAGAGACTCTGAGACCCTAATATGCTACTATATTAGACAATAATTTTGCAGATTTGTCTTTCTTGTTTTTTAGTTTCTGTACTTTGTCATCTCTGGAGATTGTAAATAGTAATGATTTAATTTCAACTCTGCAGGTCCCCAATAAACATTAAGTACAGGCTCTGCTGTTGCACTGAAGGATAATGCACTAAACCGCAAGGTCAGTTTGAACCACAAGGCCAGTGGTTCAAACTCAGCAGCCACACCTTGGAAATCCAATACAGTTGGGTTGTAATGGACCCAATGGCACTTAAAACACCAGTCAGCAAAAGCCACTCTATAGTAATGCCAAATAAAAGACATTCCTGCTGTGGGAGTCGAATGGGGACTTCTCCATGATCTAAATCCTGATTCAGTCCACACCTGCTCTTCCCAGAAAACAAACATTCCACAGCATTTCTAAAGATGCTCTGCTCTTTTTTACAAAGGCTGTTGCCCCATCTAATATAGAGAAAAAACAACAATCACAGAAATAAAATAACCTCATGAAGATTATCACAAAAATACCAGAAGTGGATGGCTTTAACAGCCAGAAGGTCATTCTCTCAAAATTTAAGAGGCTAAACATTAAAATTCAGAGTGCCTACTCTTAGGGAACACTTCTTTATCCTTTCTAAAGAGAAGCCCTTGATGCCTTTCAACATCTGTAGTCCCAATATTCCTTGGAGATCTCCATGTATCTTGCCATCCATCTTCCCCTGGATCTAGCACCTTCACAGTGCCCCAGGTCCAAAGGATGCACACCAGTGCAGGCTCTTCTGTCTTGGTGGTATTAGGTCCTTCTTTCTCTGCTCAAGTCTCTCTTGTTTATCTCTCGTAAGATAAAAGAGGTTGTATGCCACACCCTTAAGAATCTCTCATAAATGGCTCAGGGTGATAGTGGGATGAAAGGTGGTGTGGATTGTGATGGTAGTTAAGTGTCAAGTTGGTTCCAACTCACAGCAACTCTATATAGGGTTTCCAAGGAACATTTGAACTGCCAGTTTTGCAGTTAGCATTCCAGTGCTTCCAGTTCCATACCAAGACTTAAATCCCACTCATAATCTTCTTACCACCACTTGTCTGTCAGTTTGTCATACTGCAGTGGCTTGTGAGTTGCTGTGATTCTGAAAGTTATGCCACTGGTATTTTAAATACCAGCAGGGTCGCCCATGGTGGACAGGTTTCAGATGAGCTTCCAGATTAAAACAGACTAGGAAGAAAGAGTAACAAACTACTTCCAAATATTTAGTCACTGAAAACCTTATGAATAGCAGATAAACACTGTCA